>NC_053027.1:367202413-367502413 GCF_003073215.2 Triticum urartu | reverse complement strand
CTCAACCGGGGCACAATCGCAGTGGTTCTCCTAGTGCTACCTTAGCGGATATAGCGGAACGTAAGGCACCAAAACATAGGAGCCGGGCAAACCCAACTATTGACCCAAATCATGATTCGGAGCCGATGCATATAGTGCTATAAGTTCGGGGTGCCGCACTTGTGAAAGCGTACGGGCTTCTCACACCATATTAAAGGGTACTAAAGCCCCTGGCGTACTTGCCGTACCACAGTGTACGGGTGCAACATGTCATTAATGAACATATATAAAAGAGAGTAATGCAAAAAATAGACAAAAAGCTAAGCATTGTTTATAGAGAGGCTATTTATCAAAGCCGAACGATACAAATAGTGCGGTAGGCAGAAGATATTGGACTATTCAGTATGTCCTGACCAGGGGCAGGCCGCGGAATTGTATTTAAAACAGGTATAGCGCTCGTAACAGAGACCACCTGGGATTCCATAATGCGGCATGGCTTGTCTGCCTCCCTGGATCTTGCATCGTTTGTGCGGCAGTCGAATTGCCGAACAGGTCGTCCGAAGTATGGAGTCCTGAAAGTAAGAAAAATTAAAAAAAGAATCCGGCAGCCCCTAGTACGTTTTAAGCCGTATTTTGGGTGTGCCGTTATTGTGCCCCTTCCACTATGCCCATGGTATTTCCAGGGCGTAGTTATGTACGCGAGGTACTGGTTTCGCTATATTGCGAAAGCTGGGGTTGGGGCCGCATTGCTACGCTTGCTCAGAGCGTGCCAGGCGGTCCTGCTGTGGATTACTCCGGGCGCTCTTGGCAGTGTCTGGCTTTTTAATGGCCGGACTGGAGAATTGCCTGAGAAGGCTACTTTGTACCTCCGCTGCGAGAGCCGCCGTATGCTCCTCCGTACGGAGGGAGCGTTCGGTGTTTCCGTTGACCATAATTACTCCTCGAGGGCCTGGCATCTTGAGCTTGACATATGCGTAGTGCAGCACCGCATTGAACTTTGTGAATGCGGTTCGTCCGAGCAGGGCGTGATAGCCACTGCGAAATGGGACTATGTTGAAGATTAACTCTTCACTTCGGAAATTGTCCGGGGATCCGAAGACCACGTCAAGTGTTATTGAGCCTGTACAGTTGGCTTCTACACCTAGTATGACGCCTTTACAGGTCGTTCTTGTGGGCTTAATCCTTGAGGGATCTATGCCCATTTTCCGCACTGTATCCTGATAAAGCAGGTTCAGGCTACTGCCGCCGTCCATGAGGACTCTTGTGAGGTGAAATCCGTCGATAATTGGGTCGAGAACCAATGCGGCAAAGCCGCCATGACGGATGCTAGTGGGATGGTCCCTTCGATCAAAAGTGATCGGGCAGGAGGACCATGGGTTGAACTTTGGGGCGACTGGCTCTATCGCGTATACGTCCCGTAGCGCACGCTTCCGCTCCCGCTTCGGAATGTGGGTTGCGTATATCATGTTCACCGTCCGCACTTGTGGGGGAAAGCCCTTCTGTCCATTGTTGTTCGGCGGCTTGGGCTCCTCGTCGTCCCTGTGCAGCCCCTTGTCTCTGTTTTTGGCCCTTAACTTGCCTGCCTGCTTGAACACCCAACAATCCCTGTTAGTGTGATTGGCTGGCCTTTCGGGGGTGCCATGTATCTGGCACAAGCGATCGAGTATTTGGTCCAAACTAGACGGGCCCTGAGTATTCTTTTTGAATGGCTTTTTCCGCTGACCGGATTTATAGCCTTTGAATCCGGCATTGACTGTCGTGTCTTCATTGCTGTCGCTGTTGACGGGGTGTTTTTGCTTATTCCGACGTGTCCTGCCACTTTTGTCCTTGGTGTCCGAATTACCAGGGTTCTTTGATAAGTTGTTACTGCGAGCTAGCCAGCTGTCTTCTCCCGCGTAAAAGCGGGTCATGAGTGTCGTGAGGGCTGCCATGGATTTCGGCTTTTCCCGCCCCAGGTGCCGGGCAAGCCACTCGTCGCGGATGTTATGCTTGAAGGCTGCTAGGGCCTCTGCGTCCGGACAGTCGACTATCTGGTTTTTCTTTGTTAGGAACCGTGTCCAGAATTGTCTGGCCGATTCCTCTGGCTGCTGAATTATGTGGCTTAAGTCGTCGGCATCCGGCGGTCGCACATAAGTGCCTTGGAAGTTGTCGAGTAATGCGGCTTCCAGGTCCTCCCAAGAACCGATTGAGTCTGCTGGCAAGCTGTTAAGCCAATGTCGGGCCGGTCCTTTAAGTTTGAGCGGGAGGTATTTGATGGCATGTAGATCATCGCTGCGTGCCATGTGGATGTGAAGGAGATAATCCTCGATCCATACCGCCGGGTCTGTTGTGCCATCGTATGATTCGATGTTTACGGGTTTGAAGCCCTCTGGGATTTTATGATCCATTACTTCATTCGTGAAGCATAGCGGGTGTGCGGCGCCTCTGTACTAGGCTATATCACGACGCAGCTCGGAAGAGCTATGCCTGTTGTGTTCGGCCCAGCTGGATTTGTTGTATCCAGAGTGAAGATCATTGTCACATGTCGTAGGGCGCCTGCGTGATCCGTAGATCGATCTTGTTTGTCTTGCCTTATCCTCCAGTATGTCTCGCAGGTCGGGCGCATTTTCCCGTGCCTTAGTTGAGCGGCGTCGGGGCATGGCTTGGGTGGAGGGCCGACAGGCCTCTCTGTCGCGACCGCGAGGTGGCCGGTCTGCCATGTCATGCGCTGGTGATGTAGGTGCTTCCTCCTCTGATCGGGGTAGCGGCCTGCGCTTCGGGTAACTCTTGGAGGGGCGTTCGAGTTCATACTCTTTGGCCGCAAGGTCTTCAGTCCATCTGTCAGCTAGCAATTCTTGGGCAGCTCTAAGCTATTGCTGCTTTTTCTTGAGGCTGCTTGCCATGGCTAAAAGCCTGCGTTTAAAACGCTCTTGTTCAGCGGGGTCTGATGGTATGACAAATTCGTCGTCATCGAGGCTAGCCTCGTCTTCGGAGGGAGGCGTATAGTTATCATCCTCGACCTCTCGGTCTGCCACTCTTTCATGAGGGCTGGTTTCTCCATCTTCCTGTGCCGAATTTTGCTGAGGTGGGTGTTCTTCGGCGCTATCCGGGGTAGTATTATCTCCCGTGCCGGAATCACCGTTTTTGCTTTGGCAGGATTTAGAGCGGCGCCGCTGACGCCGGCGCTTTTGCTGTTTCTTGGGGCCATCATCCCCCACTGTTCCATCGCCATCTCCATCTTTTGGAGTATCCACCATATATATGTCATATGACAAGGTGGCCTTCCAGCGCCCTACAGGTGCTGGTTCTTGTTTGTCTCCTGCATCATCGTCTATGCCGTCGATGTCTTCAGAGTCGAAGTCCAGCGTGTCGGTTAAGTCGTCGACAGTGGCTACGAAGTGGGTGGTGGGTGGGCTTTGAATTTCTTCGTCGTCCGTATCCCAACCTTGCTGACCGTAGTCCGGCCAGGGATCTCCTGATAAAGAGAGAGACTTTAGAGAATTCAGGATGTCACCGAAGGGCGAGTGCTGAAAGATGTCCGCAGCGATGAACTCCATGATCGGCTCCCAATCGGATTCGATCGGCAGGGGCGCGGGGGGCTCGGAGCTCGGAGAGGAATCCGGCTCCTCGGAGTCACGGGCCATGCGGAGTGCGGGGCTGGAGTTCGGCTCAATCGCCTCTGAGATCGCAGCCCCTGAGGCAGCGTCCAACCGCTGATCCTCGATCGGTGTAGTAGGCTCCGAATCAATGGTCGGAACCGATGCGTGTGCGGCCTCCAAGGCGCTGTTCGGTGGCAGAGCTATATCATGCCCATCGAGACAGTGCGGGGCGCTTGGCTGTGGCTCGAATCCGTCGAAGATCAAGTCCCCGCGGATGTCAGCCGTGTAGTTTAGGCTTCCAAACCTGACCTGATGGCCAGGGGCGTAGCTTTTGATCTGCTCAAGGTGGCCAAGCGAATTGGCCCGCAGTGCGAAGCCGCCGAAGATGAAGATCTGTCCGGGGAGAAAAGTCTCACCCTGGACTACATCGTTGTTGATGATCGAAGGAGCCATCGGGCCTAAAAGCGACGACACAGAGGAACTCTCAATGAAAGCACCAATGTCGGTGTCAAAACCGGCGGATCTCGGGTAGGGGGTCCCGAACTGTGCGTCTAGGCTGGATGGTAACAGGAGGTAGGGAACACTTTGTTTTACCCAGGTTCGGGCCCTCTTGATGGAGGTAATACCCTACTCCTGCTTGATTAATATTGATGATATGGGTAGTACAAGATTAGATCTACCACGAGATCAAGGAGGCTAAACCCTAGAAGCTAGCCTATGGTATGATTCTTGTGTATGGAGTTGATTGCCTACGGACTACAACCCTCCGGTTTATATAGACACCGGATAGGGTTAGGGTTACACAGAGTCGGTTACAATGGTAGGAGATCTTGAATATCGCATCGCCAAGCTTGCCTTCCACGCCAAGGAAAGTCCCATCCGGACACGGGACGAAGTCTTCAGTCTTGTATCTTCATAGTCCAGGAGTCCGGCTGAAGGTATAGTCCGGCTACCCGAACACCCCCTAATCCAGGACTCCCTCAATGAGACTGAGCTTTGTTCTGATAGCCTGGGTTGGGTGGGTGGGAAGATCCATTGCCACCTTTGCTCTTCTGCTGATAAGGCTGACGAAACGGAGGAGGAGGAGGCAACCAGAACTTTTGTTGCTTAGCTGCCACTTGTGATGAAGAAGAAGATTGAACTGCATCCCTGACTCTCTTCCTAGATGCCTCACACTTGAGCTGAGAAGCTTCTTGCCTTAGTGCCATGTTGTAGAATTCATCAAACTTAGTCAGCTCAAGAAGCACGAGAGCTAATTGCAGATCTTCTCTGAGGCCACCTCTGAATTGGTAAAACATACTCTTTTCATCAGGGACGTCTTGTTTAGCAAAGCGAGCGAGTTTCTGAAACTGGATATTGTATTGATACATGGACATGCTGCCTTGCTTGAGATTGCGGAACTCCTCACACTTGCTCTCAGCGACACTTGGTGGGATGTGATGAGCTTTGAAGTCTCGGCGGAAATCATTCCAGGTAATCACACGACTTCCTATGGAATCTCTGTATTGTTGAAACCACTCAGCATCTTGGTCCTTGAGTTGAAACGAAGCAAACTTGACAAAGTCGTCAGGCCTGACATTGCTACACTCAAAATGTTTGCAGATATCCATGAGCTAATCGTCGGCGTCTGTGGCCTCGACACAGTTGCTGAAGGGCTTCGGCTGGTTTGCGAGGAACTGGTTGAGGGTAGCAAACTGAGGCTGATTGTTGCCTTGGCCTTGATTTCCTTGGTTGCCTTGCCCTTGGTTGCACTCTTGCAAGAGTTGCAAAAGAATCTGAATGTTGGCGTTGGTGGCTGCCATGACGGCTTGCCATGCCTCCGGAGGTGGAGGTGTTGGCGGAAGGTTCGACTGTTCCCCATCATTGCGGTCCGGATTCTGACGCGTTGGAGGAGCCATCCTTAAGAGGTTGACATCCGTTAGCATCTTGAAAAACAGATATTCAAGCTCAATCAATAGATCGGAATTGCAACATAAAGTCTTAACATTCAATCAAGGATGAACCAATGAATTCCAAAGTAAATCATCACACGTCCATAAGTTGAGAAGCCACTTAGATAAAGTTAGATGAATAAATCAACAAGGTACAGATATGAACAAATAAGTGGTAAGGATTACCCAATCACAAACCAAATATCCACGGGAAGAAATACTAGAGCTACTTGAATTCCCACCTATGAAACTCTCGAATTTTTTTGGTTATGCAATCAGGTGTTGGGGATACAGGGGAAGCATAATATCTCACCCAAACTAGCAAATCCTACATCCAATTGTATCCATCCTTCAACACATAACCAAGAAACCTTCGGAAATCATTTACCTCAACCTTGGAAAAGCATCCGTTATACGAGTTATGGCAATACTCCCGAAGTCCCGCCCCAGTACTGGGTGGCGCCAAGGTTATCTCACCAACAACTGCATAAAAGAGATTTTTGATGTCCGCGAACTCGGGTATTCTAGAACTGCTACGATAAAATTGTGACGACAACACCTCGGAGCTCAACTCCCCTGGACACTGCCACAACCCCTAAATGTCAGGAGGCACCAAGAACAATGTTCTCTTCACAAAACCATCGGAACTTTTCCAAGATACCCGCGTGATCCTAATTTTTTTCGTGAAATTTGAGGAGAGAAGAGTCAAAACTTCTACGTCAGGAGGCCTCACCAGAGCGACGAAGGGACTGAAAAGTAAAAAGAATCCTACTCTCCGATATATATAATCCTAAGACTCAAAACATTTTTTTCTAGACTCAACAACGTCAGCGATTCGATCAAGCAGGGGGCTCCTAAGTCGAGGAAGGCTCTGATTACCAACTTGTAACACCCATAATGCGGCTATATCTACCACGTGTCAGGGCACGACTTAGAGTCATAGCCGCATGGTAGGTCTGTTGCAAGAGGGGTAATCTTTACACATCCCATGTACTGAATAAGAAAGGGATAAGGAGTCGGCTTACAATCGACACTTCACACAATACATAAATAATCCATACATCATCCAAGGTACAATCAAAGGTCCGACTATGGAACCAAAGTAAAAAAAGACAACCCCAAATGCTAGATCTCCGATCATCCCAACTGGGCTCCTCTACTGATCATCCGGAAAAGAAACATAGTAACGGCCCGAATCCTCGTCAAACTCCCACTTGAGTTCGGTAGCGTCCCCTGCACTGGCATCATCGGCATCTGCATCTGTTTGGAAGTATCTGTGAGTCACGGGGACTCAGCAATCTCACACCCTCGCGATCAAGACTATTTAAGCTTATGGGTAGGAAAAGGTAGTGAGGTGGATGTGACGCCCCCGATTTGACCGTACACTAATCATACACGCAAATGTGTATGATCAAGATCAAGGACTCACGGGAAGATATCACAACACAACTCTCGACACAAATTAAAATAATACAAGCTTTATATTACAAGCCAGGGGCCTCGAGGGATCGAATACATAAGCTTGAAAACACAAGAGTCAGCGGAAGCAAAAATATCTGAGTACAAAAATAAGTTAAAAAAGTTTGCCTTAAGAAGGCTAGCACAAAAGTAGCAACGATCGAAAAGGCAAGGCCTCCTGCCTGGGACCTCCTAACTACTCCTCGAAGTCGAACTCCACATAGAATCATCCTCGGGATCCTCTGGCTCCTGGACTCCATCATATGATCGCAGTAACCGGGAAAAGGGGAAAAGAAGTAGGAATGCAACCGTGAGTACTCATCCAAAGTATTCACAAGCCAGGATCTACACTACATATGCATTGGTATCAATGAAATGGGTAGTATCTGTGGACTGAAATGCAGAATGCCAGAATAAGAGGGGGATAGCTAGTCCTATCAAAGACTACGCTTCTGGCAGCCTCCATCTTGAAGCAGTAGAAGAGAGTAGATGGTAAGTTAACCAAGTATCATCGCATAGCATAATTCTACCCGGTGATCGTCTCCTCGTTGCCCTGTTAGAAATCGATCACCGGTTGTATCTGGCACTTGAAAGCGTGTGTTTTATTATGTATCCGGTTCTAGTTGTCATAAGGTTGAGGTACAACTCCGGGTCGTCCTTTTACCGAGGGACACGGCTATTCGAATAGATAAACTTCCCTGCAGGGGTGCACCATATTTCCCATCACGCTCGATCCCCTTTGGCTGGACACACTTTCCTGAGTCATGCCCGGCCTCGGAAGATCAACACGTCACAGCCCTACCTAGGCACAACAGAGAGGTCAGCACGCGGTCTAACTCCTACGGCACAGGGGTCTGGACCCATCGCCAATTGCAAACCTGCATGTTGCGAGGGAGGGCGGAAGTAGACCTAGCCTCCCTAATACAAGAGTAGGCGTTCCAGTTCAATTCGGCGCACGCCGCTGAGTCGTTGACGTCAATAAAGATTCGGCTGATACCACGACGTCGAGTGCCCATAACTGTTCCCGCGTAGTTGGTTAGTGCGTATAGGCCAGTGGCCAGACTCAGAGAAAATACCAAGATCTCGTTAAGCGTGTTATTTTGAAGTAACCACGGACGCCGGCCAGGGCCAGGCACACCTCTCTCCTAGGTGGTCTCAACCTGCCCTATCGCTCCGCCACAGAGTAACACTCGGAGGCCGTTGGGAACCCAGGCCAACCACTACCTGGATGGAACCACCTGCCCCTTCAGCCCACATATCCGAATCACTTGCGGGTACTCAACGAGTCGACCAGACTTTAGTCACAACATGTATCATGTGTAAAATGTATAGTATATATTCCCGTGATCATCTCACAAGTGATCACGGCCCGATAGTATAGCATGGTAGACGAACAAGAATGAAGGGCCACTAATGGAAAACTAGCATCCTATACTAAGCATTTAGGATTGCAGGTAAAGGTAACAATAGTAGCAACAATGACAGGCTATGCAACACAATAGGATTATCAGAAAGCAGTAACATGCTACACTATTCTAATGCAAGCAGTAGAGAGAAGAATAGGCGATATCGGGTTGATCAGGGGTGGGGCTTGCCTAGTTGCTCTGACAAGGAGGGGTCGTCAACACCGTAGTCGAACTAGGGGTCGCTGGCAGTCTCGGGTCTACCGGAAAGAAGTAACGGAGGGGGAACACAATAAATAACAGAGCAATCAAAGCATCACAATGTGTAACATGGCATTACACGGTGCTAGAGGTGACCTAACGTAGTAGTAGGCGATACCGGGGAAGGGGGGAAATATCCGGGAAAGTATTCCCGATGTTCATCGTTTTTCGGACAGATGAATCAGAGGGGACGGATCCATGTTCGATGTAATGGGGGTATGTGACAGTTATGTGGGTGGCGTAATCGGAATCTTCATATCTTTCTGATCATTTTTCATATATAAATTATTTCGATCCGAGTTACATTTTATTTCCTATGATTTTCCAAAGTTTAAAAGATTTTTCTAAATTTCAGGAATTAAATTAATTCGAAAATTAAACAGTGAAAGCTATAGGCACCCAAAAGTGTACCCAGCCAAAGTGCACCTATGGCTGACAGTGGGCCAGGGAGGGTCTAGTCAGCAGAGTTGACCCAGTCAACATTTGACTGGTCAAAAGGTCAATAGTAAAAGTGGGTCCCGGCTATCATTGACTTAGGCACTTTTTATTTAATTTATCATTCTAATTTATAGTTAGGGCCACATGTCATATGTACATGTATAAACTACTAAATTAACTACTCCTATTAACCTAACCTAACACTAAAAGGGCCGGCCCTAACACACACGTACGCACACACACATCACACGCACTCACACACACACACACACACACACACACACACACTCAGGCAACAACAGTAGCTAGGGGCAGTAGGAAGCACTAGCAAAGAAGCAGCAGCGCAGCAAGCAAGAGCAGTGGCGACGGCAAAAGCAGCAGGAAGCAAAAGCAGCAGCGACAGCAGAGCAGCGGGCGAGCGAGCGGCTGCGTGGGGCGCCTGGACGCGACCAAAGGCGGCGCAACGCAGGCGGGCGCGGACGCCCTCACAAGTTACGGCCACGGGGACGCGGGACGCGGCCATCGGTGCGTACAGTACAGGTGCAACCATGGACGAGCACCAGGCGGCAGCTACGGATATTGATCGAAGGGGGGAAGTATGGGAATCGGAGGATGGGCTCACCACAAAGCTCATGGACGTGGTCAGGAGGTCGGGGGCGCTCGCAGGCGGCGCATCTGATGACGAACATCAGCGTCTGTGGTGAAGAAGATGGGCGATGGCGAGCTTCCGGTGTGCCCCTACTTGAATCGAAGCAAGCAGACGAAGGAGTCATCCATGCTGAAGCTTCTGGACATCCTCCCAGGCGCCGGGGTGGCCAGTGGCCGCGAGGACGATGATGGCACGACAGCAACGGCTCGGGCGTGATCTAAACAGAGAAGAGGAGGGCGAGCAAGGGGGATATGGCGTGCTAGGGTTTGTCTACAACGACGTGGGGCTCTTATCCTACACAATGGTTGTAACACCCCGTATGTAACTTACCCTATTTGTATTCCAACTCTTGCCATTTTCGGCTCTAAGTTATGATATTCCCTCGTGGTTGGGTTTGGTCTTCGTTTTGCTTTTTGTCCATGTCATGCATTTCATATCATGTCATCATGTGCATCGCATTTGCATATGTGTTCGTCTCATGCATCCGAGCATTTTCCCCGTTGTATGTTTCGCGATCCGACACTCCTATGTCCTCTAGCGCCCCCTTTTGCCTCTTTCCGTGTGCAGGTGTTAAATGTTCTCGGATTGGGCCGAGATTTGCCAAGCGGCCTTGGTACACCACCGGTAGACCGCCTGTCAAGTTTCGTGCCATTTGGAGTTCGTTTGATACTCCAACGGTTAACCGGGGAACCGTAAAGGCCTCGTGTGTGTTGCAGCCCAACACCCCTCCAAAGTGTCCCAAAACCCATCCAAATCCCCTCAATCCTCTCGGCCTTCGATCACGACTGCGTGGCCGAAAACCGCACCTCATTTGGACTCTTCTAGCTCCCTCTACCTATAAATATGTGCATCTCCCCGAAAATCCGGACCCCGAAACCCTAGGCCTGCTCCTCCGCGCCGCCGGACATGTCCGCTGCCAGCCGAACGCGTCCGCCGCTGCGCCCCAGCCAATCAGGTCTCGACACGTGGCTCCGCCCCGTTCCCCGTGCCGCCGGCCCGCTCGGCCCGCTCTCGGCCCCCGCGGCTCGGAGCCGCCGCCGCCCGGCCTCCCGCGCCCGCCGCCGCACTCCCTCGCCGCTGCCTCCTGCGACCTGCCGGCGCCCCGCTGCCGACGAGCTCCGCACTGCCGCCGCCACCTCGCCGGCCGCCGCCTCCTCCCGGCGCCCCGCGCCTCGCTGCCTGACGCGCGCCACCGCGGCAACCTCACCGGCGAGCCCGCACCCGTCTCCACCGGCTCCCTCGACTTCGGCTGCCGTCTGCGTCAACTCCGGCCGCCACGTCTCGTTTTCTGGCGAACCTCGACGTCCGTGCCAGATCCAGATCCAAAAACCTTAGGTTGACCTCGTATTTTTTCCCAAGTCCGCAACATTTTCACGCACTTTTCATCATGTCATAACTCTGTCATCGTAGCTCCGTTTTGGGCCTGTGATATATCAAAATGTTCGTTAGGATGCCCTCTTCATTTCGTTCCATTGCACCATGCTTGTTTGAGTCCATCTTGATGCCCTAATTACTGTTTCAAGAGTGCTATGAAATGTTAGTTCCTGATTCTTAGCAGATTATGAGCATTTGTCATTTTTGCCATGATTATTGTCTGCCTCCTATGGACTTGAGCTCTACATGTGTTTTGGGCTATGCCATGCCATCTTTACGGTGGTGTATGCCATGTATTTTTGTGATCAATGTGGTGACTAGAACAAGCATGCAAAGTAGCTCTCATGATGTTGCTGATTTCAAGGACTTAGAATTTCACTGTCATTTCCCTGTTGTGATCCATGCCTCTTTTGAGTATGTTCATTAAGGATGATTTTGGCATATGCTTATTCTCTATCCATCCATGTCCTTGTTTTCATTTATGGAGTACCCTAGCATGACTCAATCTTGCTCTACTTTTGCTATAAAATATTCCTGGCAGATTGTTTACATGTTAATCAATTTTGCCAAGGTTGTTGTAGTTGATCCATGCATGTTATGAGACGGTTCTTTCCATGATTAGCTTCTTGATCATGTCTTCTTGCTGGGTGTATACTTAGCTTGTCATGCAATGCCTTGTGTTGAGTGCATCAAGATTGCAAACATGCCTACGTAATCTGTTTTTGCCATGTCCAGTTTTCTGCTAAGTCTGAATCTATTAACGAAACTTGCTATGTTTACATGGGTGCCATCATGCTTCATGTCCCCTTTTGGCTTATGGTCAGTGAGGGACTTTTGTTATATGCTTTTAGTAGATTCATGCCATGCCTTTGTTTGCTATGTTCTGTTCCTGTAGCATGTTGTTATCTTGCTCTAAACATTGCTTCCTGATGTGAATTCCTGACATGTTAGTATTTTCACTAAGTCTATGAGGCTGATATCTATTGCACTTTTGCCATGCTTGTTTGAACCTGCTCTTGTGTGATTTAGCCATAGCTCAGTGTTCATCTTTTGTCAAGAATCTTGAGTAGATCACCGCCATGTGCTTTGTTGCTATGTTAGAGTGCAGTAGCTTAGTTTCTTGTTGCATTTTAGATGGCATCATGTTGTTAATCGCAGAATAGTGCCATTATTGTTTTGCTTGCCATTTGCAAACCGTGCATCCAATTCCAGTGATCTTTATATTGATTTTGACCGAAATCAACTCATCTTTCCAGTGGCACTCTTGGTTTGCCAAGTTGAGGTCTGGTTCAACCTTTTCCTTCCGGAGCACGCATATGCATTGCATATCACATGCCACATATCATGCCATGTTTTGCATCATGTTGCTTGCGCATTGCACCATGGTTGATTGTGGTTTCTTTTGCTTGTGCTCTTGCCTTGGGTAGAGCCAGGAGACGAGTACGTGATCGAGGAACCCGTTGAGTACGCTTACGAGGATCAAGCTTACGTCAACTCGGAGAACTTTGCAGGCAAGATGACCATACCCTCGAAATCACTTCTATCTTTGCTTGCAAGTTGCTCGCTCTATTGCTATTGCTATGCCGTGATACCTACCACTTGCTTTATCATGCCTCCCATATTGCCATGTCAAGCCTCTAATCCACCTTATCCTAGCAAACCATTGTTTGGCTATGTTACCGCTTTGCTCAGCCCCTCTTATAGCGTTGCTAGTTGCAGGTGAAGATGGAGTTTGTTCCTTGCTGGAACATGATATTGTTGGGATATCATTACTATTATATCTTGTTTACTTTAATGCCCCTATATACTTGGTAAAGGGTGGAAGGCTCGGCCTTATGCCCGGTGTTTTGTTCCACTCTTGCCGCCCTAGTTTCTGTCATACCGGTGTTATGTTCCTTGATTTTGTGTTCCTTACGCGGTTGGGTTATAATAGGAACCCCTTGACAGTTCGCCTTGAATAAAACTCCTCCAGCAAGGCCCAACATTGGTTTTACCATTTGCCACCTAATCCTTTTTCCCTTGGGTTCCGCGGACTCAAGGGTCATCTTTATTTTAAACCCCCGGGCCAGTGCTCCTCTGAGTGTTGGTCCAATCTAGAGCCCCTTGCAGCGCAACCTCGGGGGAACTCGAGGGTTGGTTTTAGTTGTACGGATTGCTTATCCGGTGTGCCCTGGGAACAAGATATGTGCATCTCCTATCGGTATTTGTCGGCACATTCGGGTGGCTTTGCTGGTCTTGTTTTACCATTGTCGAGATGTCTTGTAACCGGGATTCCGAGTCTGATCGGGCCGTCCTGGGAGAAGGAATATCCTTCGTTGACTGTGAGAGCTTGTGATGGGCTAAGTTGGGACACCCCTGCAGGGATTTGAACTTTTGAAAGCCGTGCCCACGGTTATGGACAGATGGGAATTTGTTAATATCTGGTTGTAGAAAACCTGACACTTAACTTAAATTAAAATGAATCAACAGCGTGTGTAGCCGTGATGGTCTCTTTTCGGTGGAGTCCGGGAAGAGAACACGATCTCGTGTTATGCTTGAACGTAAGTAGTTCTAGGATCACTTCTTGATCTTATAACTTATCGACCATGCTTTGCTCCTCTTCTCACTCTCATTTGCGAAAGATAGCCACCATATATGCTAGTGCTTGCTGCAGCTCCACCTCACTACCTTTGCCTACCCATAAGCTGAAGTAGTCTTGATCGCGAGGGTTTGAGATTGCTGAGTCCCTGTGACTCACAGGTTACTTCCAAAACCAGATGCAGGTGCCGATAATGCCATTACAGGGGATGCGACCGAACTCAAGTGGGAGTTCGACGAGGATTCAGGATGTTACTATGTTTCCTTTCCAGATGATCAGTAGTGGAGCGCAGTTGCGGCGATCAGGGATCTTATGCATTTGGGGTTGTCTTTATTTTGGTTCCGTAGTCGGACCTTGATTGTATTCTGGATGATGTAATGCTATATTTATGTATTGTGTGAAGTGGCGATTGTAAGCCAACTCTTTATCTCTATCTTATTCAGTACATGGGATGTGTAAAGATTACCCCTCTTGCGACATGCCTACTATGCGTTATGCCTCTAAGTCGTGCTCTGACACGTGGGAGATATAGCCGCATCGTGGGTGTTACAAGTTGGTAATCAGAGCCTTCCCCGACTTAGGAGCCCCCTGCTTGATCGAACCGCTGGCGTTGTTGAGACTAGAAAAATGTTTTTAGTCTTTTAGGATTATATATATCGGGAGTGGGATTGTTTTTACTCCTCGGTCCCTTCGTCGCTCTGGTGAGGCTTCCTGACGTAGAGTTTTGACTCTTCTCTTCTCAAATTTCATGAATTTTTTTTAGAATCACGTGGGTATCTTGGAATCGTTCCGATGGTTTTGTGACGAGAACATTGTTCTTGGTGCCTCCTGACATTTAGGGGTTGTGGCAGTGTCCTGGGGAGTTGGGCTCCGAGGTGTTGTCGTCACAATTTTATCGTTCCAGTTCTGGAATACCTGAGTTCGCCGACATCGAAAATCTCCTTTATGCAATTGTTGGTGAGATAACCTCGACGCCACCCAGTACTAGGGCGGGAGTTCAGGAGTATTGCCAGAACTTGTATAATGGATGCTTTTCGAAGGTTGAGGTAAATGATTTCCGAAGGTTTCTTGGTTATGTGTTGAAGGATGGATACAGCTGGATGTAGGATTTGCTAGTTTTGGGTGAGATATTATGCTTCCCCTGTATCCCCAACACCTGATTGCATAACCAAAAATTTTCGGGAGTTTCATAGGTGGGAATTCATGTAGCTCTAGTATTTCTTCCCGCGGATATTTGGTTTGTGATTGGGTAATCCTTACCAAATATTTGTTCATATCCGTACCTTGTTGTTTTATTCATCTACCTCTATCTAAGTGACTTCTCAATTTATGGAAGTGTGATGATTTACTTTGGAATTCGTTCGTTCATTTTTGTTCGAATGTTAAGGCTATATGTTGCAATTTCGATCCATTGATTCGGCTTCAATATATGTCTTTCAAGATGCTAACGGATGTCACCCTCTTCAGGATGGCTCCTCCAACGCGTCAGAATCCGGAACCACCACCAGGACCTCCACCTCCGGAGGCATGGCAAGCTGTGATGGCCACCACCAACGCCAACACGCAGATGCTTATGCAACTCTTGCAAGAGCGTAACCAAGGAAATCAAGGCCATGGCAACAATCAAGTTCAGTTTGCTACCCTCAATCAGTTCCTCGCAAAACCAGCCGAAGTCTTTCAGTAAATATGTCGAGGCCACATACGCTAACGATTGGCTCGTGGATATCTGTAAACATTTTGAGTGTAGCAACATCATGCCTGAGGACTTTGTCAAGTTTGCTTCGTTCCAACTCAAAGACCAAGCTGCTGAGTGGTATCAACGATACAAAGATTCCAGAGGAGGTCGTGTGATTACCTGGGATGATTTCCGCCGAGACTTCAAAGCTCACCACATTCCTCAAAGTGTTGTTGAGAGTAAGCGTGAGGAGTTCCGCAACCTGAAGCAAGGCAGCTTGTCTGTTTACCAATACAACATCCTGTTCCAGAGGCTCGCTTGCTTCGCCAAACAAGACGTCCCTGATGAGAAGAGCATGATATATCAATTCAGAGGTGGCCTCAAAGAATATCTGAAACTAGCCCTCGTGCTTTTTGAGCCAAAAAAGTACGATGAGTTCTACAACATGGCACTAAAGCAAGAGGGCGCTCAGCTCAAGTGTGATGCATCTAAGAAGAAAGTCAGGGATGCAACTTCTTCTTCTACTTCAACTCAAGTTGCAGCTAAGCAGCAAAAGCACTAGTTTCCTCCTCCTCCTCCATTCCGCCAGCCTTATCAGCAGAAGAGTAAAGGTGGCAATGGATCTTCCCCCCCCCCCCACCCAGGTTTTTAGAAAAAGGCTTCGTCTCATGCTCCAAGGTCAAGTGCTCTGTATCACCGGCCGCTCTCAAGGTTACATGCAACAAGTGTCAGCATAAGGGTCACTATGCAAACAAATGCTTCAATCAGAGGCGCCTTCTTCCTCCTCCTCCTGTGAGATCTGCCAGCAATGTAGTGGTCAAGCATAATCCCAAGCATGTCAAGGTTAACATGATGAACGCAGCTCAGGCAGAGGACTCTTCAGAAGTGATCATGGGTAACCTTCCTGTTAACGATATTCATGCAAAAGTCCTTTTTGATACTGGTGCATCGCATTCTTTCATTTCAAGACCTTTTGTGGCTATGCATGATTTGGTTACTCAAGTATTGCCGAGACCTCTGTCTATTGTTTCTCCGGCCCGACAAATGACTTCTCGAGTATTCGTTCTGGATGTGTCTATCAAGATGGGCGACTATAAATTTATGTCTTCTCCTATCGTTCTTGGTGACTCGGATATTGATCTTATTCTCGGAATGGACTGGCTTTCTAAGCACAAGGCTCAACTTAATTGTGCTGCCAGGCAGATTCAATTGACACACTCGTCTGAGGATGCGATCGTCTTTGCCACTCGTGATGATACCATTCGACTGTTTTCTCTCAATGAGAAGGGCGAGTTGAAAGCCATCTCTCAGATTCCAGTCGTTTGTGAATATCAAGACTTCTTTCCAGAAGAGCTTCCGGGAATGCCTCCTCACCGGCCAGTTGAATTCGTCATTGATCTTGAGCCTGGCACGGAACCTGTTTGCAAACGTCCTTACAAGCTTGGACCAGAAGAGTTGAAGGAGCTGAAGAAACAACTCGATATACAAGAGCATATGGGTCTAATCCGACTGAGTTCTTCTCCATGGGGTTGTGGCGTTCTTTTTGTCAAGAAGAAAGATGGCACAGATCGACTTTGTGTCGACTACCGTCCATTGAACAAAAAGACCATAAAGAACAAGTACCCACTTCCCAACATCAATGAGCTTTTCGAACAACTCAAAGGTGCTCAAGTATTCTCCAAGCTTGACCTCCGTATGGGCTATCATCAGATTCGCATTCGTGAACAAGACATCCCCAAGACAGCATTCAGAACAAGCTATGGTTCATATGAATATATTGTCATGTCTTTCGGCCTTGTCAATGATCCTCCAACGTTCTCTCGCATGATGAACTTCATCTTCTACCCTTACACAAATGACTTCGTCTTGGTGTATCTCGATGATATTTTGGTCTTTTCCAAGAACAAAGAGGATCATGCCAAGCACTTGAGATTGGTACTCGACAAACTCAGAGAACATCAGTTCTATGAAGTTTTCAAAGTGCGAGTTTTGGCTCGAGGAGGTTCTCTACCTTGGACATATCATCTCAGCCAAGGGCATAGCTGTGAATCCTGAGAAGGTGTCTGCAATTGTGAATTTGGAACCGCCTCAGAATGTGAAGCAACTCCGTAGCTTCCTTGGACTCGCAAGCTATTGTTGAAGATTCGATGAGAATTTCTCTAAGATTGCGAAGCCTCTTTCCAACCTCCTCCAGAAGCATGTGAAGTATGTCTGGACGCCTAAATGTGACGTAGCTTTCAACACCCTCAAAGAGAAGTTAGTCACAACTCAAGTTCTGACTCCTCTTGATGAATCCAAACCATTCGAGGTTTTCTGTGATGCTTCCCTGCAAGGTATCGGTGCTGTGTTGATGCAAGAGAACAAAGTTGTGGCCTATAACTCTCGCCAGTTGAAGCCCAACGAAAAGAACTACCCCACTCATGACCTCGAGTTGGCGGCAGTTGTCCATGATCTTTTAACTAGGAGACATCTCTTGTTGGGAAGAAAAGTGGACATCTTCACTGATCATAAGAGCCTCAAGTACATCTTCACTCAACCCAACCTCAACCTCAGACAGACTCGTTGGGTCGAGATGATTCAAGAGTATAATCCGAGTGTTGAATACACTCCAGGCAAGGACAATGTCATTGCTGACGCTTTGAGCGGGAAGGCTTACTGCAACAGTTTGATTCTCAAGCCCTTCCAACCGGATCTTTGTGAAGCTTTCCGTAAACTTAATCTCCAAGTTGTTCCTAAAGGATTCCTTGCCAACCTCCAAGTCTCTCCTAATTTGGAAGATCAGATTCCTGAGGCTCAACTTCTTGATGCAATGGTGTAGAAGGTAAAGAATGGGATTGCCAAGAGCCAACCCAAGTACAAGTGCTATCGCCTTGATGACAAATATACTCTATTCTTCGAGGATCGAATTGTTGTTCCTAAAGGTGACCTTCGTAAAGTCATTATGAATGAGGCTCACAAATTACTCCTATCTATTCACCCTGGAAGTACAAAGATGTACCATGACCTCAAGCAGTCGTATTGGTGGACTCAAATGAAGCGAGAGATTGCTTAGTTCGTGAATGAATGTGATGTCTGTAGAAGAGTGAAAGCAGAACACCAAGGGCCAGCTGGTCTCCTCCAATGTAACACCCCGGATGTAACCTACCTTATTTGTACTCCAACTCTTGCCATTTCCGACACTAAGTTATGTTATTTCCTCGTCGTCGGGTTTTTATCTCCGTGTGTTTTGTCTTTGTCATGCATCTCATATCATGTCATCATGTGCATTGGATCTGCATACGTGTTCGTCTCATGCATCCAAGCATTTTCCCCGTTGTCCGTTTTGCATTCCGGCGCTCCTATGTCCTCCGGTGGTCCTTTCTACCTCTTTTCGTGTGCGAGTGTTACGTTTTTGGATTGGATCGAGACTTGTCATGCGGCCTTGGTTCATACCGGTAGACCGCCTGTCAAGTTTCGTACCATTTGGACTTCATTTGATACTCCAACGGTTAACCAAGGGACCGAAAAGGCCTCACGTATGTTGCAGCCCAACACCCCTCCAAAGTGGCCCAAAACCCACCTAAGACCCCTCCATCACCTAGGCCGTTCGATCACGATCGCGTGCCCACAAACCGCACCTCATTTGGAGTTTCCTAGCTCCCTCTACCTCTATAAACAGACCTCCATTCTAAAATTCCGGATCAGATCCACCCCTAACCTAGCTCCCCACCTCCTCCGCGCCGCCGGACAGATCGCCGCCGCCAATCAGGAAGCGCCACCTGTCACCACCGCCTCCACTGACCGCGCGGCCCGCCGGAGCCCGCTTCGGGTCCCCGAAGCCCATCGGGAGTCGCCGCCGCCTGGGAGCCCCACGCTACCCGACTCCACTCCTTCCTCTCCCGAGCCGGCGCCGCCCTCACCGGCCACCGCCCTGCGCCGGCGAGCGCCGCTGCACCGAGCCAGCTGCCACCCCGCGCCGGCGAGCCCCGCCGCCATCCGCTTCCGGCACCGCCTCGCCGCCCGGCGCCCGCGGCCACCTCGCCTCTCCGGCGACGCCCTCCGTCCTCTCCTCTCCTCGCCGACCCGATCCCTTCCTCCGGTGACCTCGCATTCCGGTGAACAGGAACTCTGGCCATCCTCGAAAAGCGTGTGGATCTGGATCTTACCAAACGGTTGACCTAATTTTGCCCTAACCCTAACATTTTGTGCATTCTTCATAGCATCATAACTCATCATCCATGGCTCCGATTCGTGCGTGTAGCATATCAAAATGTTCGTCTCGAAGAGTATATCATTTCATCTCATTGCGTCATTTTCATTTGAGCTCATCTTGATGCCCGAAACGCTATTGGAAGAGGGCTATGTGATGATAGTTTCAGTTCTGTTTCAGCAAATGCACTTTTGTCATTTTTGCCATGATTAATGCGTCCATGCTATGATCCTGAGCTCTACATGTGTTTTGAAGTATGCCATGCCATCTTTACAGGGGTGTATGCCATGTATTTTTGTGATCTTACTGGTGACTAGCACAAGCATGCAAAGTAGCTTACTCAATGATGCTGATTTCAGGGACTTAGAATTTCACTAAGTCCTTGCCCCATCATTATTTTTATGCCATGTGTTCATGTTGTTCCCTAGTGATCCGTGCCTCTTTTGAGCATGATCAGTAAGGATGTTTTGTAGATAATGTTGTGCTCTATCCATCCATGTCTTTGTTTGCAATTATGGCGCACCCTAGATTGAGTCAATAGAGCTCTACTTTTGCTATAAAATGTTCCTGGCAGATTGTTAACATGTTTAGCGATTTTGCCGAACTTGTAGTTGTTGATCCATGCATGCTATGTTGTTGTTCTTGCCATGTCTAGCTTCTATGCCATGTCTACTTGCTGGGTGTATGCTTAGTTTTTCATGCAATGACTCATAGTGAGTGCATCGAGCTCGTAAACATGCCTACTCGTTATCTGTTTTGCCATGCTCCAGTTTTTCACAATGTCTGAATTTGTTTATGTTTTTGCTATGTTCACATGCTCGCAATTGTATTTTCTGATCCCTTTTGGCTCATGGTCACTAAGGTACTTTTGTTGTATGCTTTGAGTAGTTTCATGCCATGCTTTGGTTTGCCATGATATGTTCCTGTAGCATGTCGTTATCCTGCTCTAAACATTGCTTCCTGATGATAAATTCCTGACATGCCAAGTCTGTAACCTGTTACCTTTTGCACTTTTGCCATGCTTGTTTGAACCTGCTGTTGAGTGAGTTAGCCTTACCTCAGTGTTCATCTTTTTTCAAGAATCTTGAGTGGACCCCTGCCATGTATATTGTTGTCATGTTGGAGTGCTGTAGCATGTTGTTCTTGATGCATTTATGTGGTCTCGTGCTGATTATCGCAGACCGGTGCCATATTTGTTTTGCTTGCCATTTCCAAACCGTGCATCCGTTTCTTGTGATCTTTATATCGATTTCAACCGAAATCAACTCCTCTTTCCAGTGGCACTCTTGGTTTTCCAAGTTGATGCCATGTTAAATCATTCCTTTCCAAATCTTGCATATGCATCACATATCGCATCCCGCATATCATACCATGTTTGGATCATGTTGCTTGAACATTGCACGTTGTTGATTGTGTTCCCTTTTGCTTGTTGTTCTTGCTTGGGTAGAGCCGGGAGACGAGTACGTGATCGAGGAGCCCGTTGAGTACACTTACGAGGATCAAGACAACTCAGAGAACTTTGCAGGCAAGATGACCATACCCTCGAAATCACTTCTATATTTTCTTGCTAGATGCTCGCTCTTTTGCTATGCCTATGCTACGATACCTACCACTTGCTTATCATGCCTCCCAAATTGCCATGTCAAACCTCTAACCCACCTTGTCCTAGAAAACCGTTGTTTGGCTATGTTACTGATTCGCTCAGCCCCTCTTATAGCGTTGCTAGTTGTAGCTGAAGATTGGAATTCGTTCCTTGTTGGAACATGTTTATTGTTGGGATATCACAATATTATCTTGATTATCTTAATGCACCTATATACTTGGTAAAGGGTGGTAGGCTCGGCCTTATGCCTGGTGTTTTGTTCCACTCTTGCCGCCCTAGTTTCTGTCATATCAGTGTTATGTTCCTGGATTTTGCGTTCCTTACACGGTTGAGTTATAATGGGAACCCCTTGACAGTTCGCCTTGAATAAAACTCCTCCAGCAATGCCCAGCCTTGGTTTTACCATTTGCCACCTAGCCTCTTTTTCCCTTGGGTTTCCGAAGCCCAAGGGTCATCTTTATTAAACCCCCCGGGCTAGTGCTCCTCTGAGTGTTGGTCCAAACTAGAGCCCCTTGCAGCGCCACCTTTGGGAAACTCGAGGGCTGGTTTTAGTTGTACGGATTGCTTATCCGGTGTGCCCTGAGAACGAGATATGTGCAGCTCCTATCAGGATTTGTCGGCACATTCGGGTGGTCTTGCTGGACTTGTTTTACCATTGTCGGGATGTCTTGTAACCGGGATGCCGAGTCTGATCAGAATGTCTTGGGAGAAGGAATATCCTTCGTTGACCGTGAGAGGTTGTGATGGGCTAAGTTGGGACTCCCCTGCAGGGATTTGATCTTTCGAAAGCCATGCCCGCGGTTATGGGCAGATGGGAATTTGCTAATGTCCGGTTGTAGATAACCTGAAACTTAACTTAATTAAAATGCATCAACCGCGTGTGTAACCGTGATGGTCTCTTCTCGGCGGAGTCCGGGAAGTGAACATGGTGTTGGAGTAATGCTTGACATAGGTTGTTCTACGATCACTTCTTGATCATAGTTATTCGACAATGCTTTTTCCTTCTCTTCTCACTCTCATTTGCGTATATTAGCCACCATATATGCTAGTCGCTTGCTGCAGCTCCACATCATACCTTTACCTTACCTATAAGCTTAAATAGTCTTGATCGCGAGGGTGTGAGATTGCTGAGTCCCCGTGACTCATAGATTCCTTCCAAAACCAGATGCAGGGACCGATGATACCGCTCCAGGTGATGCGTTTGAGCTCAAGTGGGAGTTCGATGAAGACTCTCGTCGTTACTACGTGTATTTCCCAGATGATCAGTAGTGGTTCCCAGTTGGGGTGATCAGGGACTATGTTGCATTTGGGGTTTATCGTTATTTTGGTTCCGTAGTCAGACCTTGAGTGTATTTGGATGAATGTAATGACTTACTTATGTATTTGTGTGACGTGGCGAGTGTAATCCAACTATGTTCCTTTTCCCTTATTGTATTACATGGGTTGTTGTGAAGATTACCTCACTTGCGACATTGCTTTCAATGCGGTTATGCCTCTAAGTCGTGCTTCGACACGTGGGAGATATAGCCGCATCGAGGGCGTTACATCCAACCTCTTGCCATTCCAGAATGGAAGTTTGACCATATTGAGATGGATTTCGTGACTGGATTTCCCAAGTGCAAGCGTGGAAATGATGCTATCTTCGTCGTCATCGACAAGCTCACTAAAGTGGCTCATTTTCTTCCTATCAAAGAATCTATCACAGCAGCTCAGTTGGCAGAGCTATATACCTCCAGGATTGTCTCTCTGCACGGCATTCCGCAGTTGATATCTTTAGATCGTGGAAACATCTTTACTTCTAAGTTCTGGGACTCCTTTCAGAAGGCCATGGGCACCAACATTCGCTTTAGCACAACCTTTCATCCTCAAACTAGTGGCCAAGTCGAGCGAGTAAATCAAATTCTTGAAGATATGCTCAGGGCTTGTGTCATTTCTTTCGGTATGAAGTGGGAAGATTGTCTTACATATGTCGAGTTCTCCTACAACAACAGCTTCCAAGAAAGTTCGGGCAAGGCCCCGTTCGAGATTCTCTATGGAAGAAAGTGCCGTACTCCTCTAAATTGGTCAGAGACTGGTGAACGCCAACTTCTTGGCAATGACTTGATCACAGAGGCTGAAGAAATGTGCAAAGTCATTCGTGAAAATCTCAAAGCCGCGCAATCGCGCCAGAAGAGTTACTATGATAGCAAGCATCGTGACTTGGCTTTCGAGATCGGAGACCATGTCTACCTCCGTGCCTCTCCAATGAAAGGTACTCGTCGCTTCGGTATCAAAGGGAAGCTTGCCCCTAGATACGTGGGTCCTTTCAAGATCATTGGCAAAAGAGGCGATCTCGCCTATGAACTTGAGCTTCCATCTAACTTTGCAAATGTGCACGACGTGTTTCACGTGTCTCAGCTTCGCAAGTGTTTCAAGACTCCTGACCGCACCATCCACTTTGAAGAGATTGATCTCCAAGAAGACTTGTCTTATCATGAGCATCCCGTTGCTATTATTGAAGAAACTGAGTGCAAGACTCGCAACAAGTCTATCAAATTCCTGAAAGTGAAGTGGTCACATCATTCTGACGAAGAGGCCACCTGGTAACGCGAGGACCACCTCCGTTCCGAATATCCAGAGTTTTTCTAGTACTAGATCTCGGGACGAGATCCTTTCGTAGTGGTGGAGTGTTGTAATGCCCCGTATGTAACTTACCATATTTGTATTCCAACTCTTGCCATTTTCGGTTCTAAGTTATGATATTCCCTCATTGTTGGGTTTTGTCTTCGTTTTGCTTTTTGTCCATGTCATGCATTTCATATCATGTCATCATGTGCATCGCATTTGCATACGTGTTCGTCTCATGCATCCGAGCATTTTCCCCGTTGTCCGTTTCGCGATCCGACACTCCTATGTCCTCCAGTGCCCCCTTTTGCCTCTTTCCGTGTGAGGGTGTTAAACGTTCTCGGATTGGACCGAGATTTGCCAAGTGGCCTTGGTACACCATCGGTAGACCGTCTATCAAGTTTAGTGCCATTTGGAGTTCGTTTGATACTCCAACGATTAACCAGGGAACCACAAAGGCCTCGTGTGTGTTGCAGCCCAACACCCCTCCAAAGTGGCCCAAAACCCATCCAAACCCCCTCCATCCTCTCAGCCGTTTGATCACGATCGCGTAACCAAAAACCGCACCTCATTTGAACTCTCCTAGCTCCCTCTACCTATAAATATGTGCATCTCCCCGAAAATCCGGATCCCGAAACCCTATCCCTGCTCCTCCGCGCCGCCGGACACGTCCGCCGCCGCACCCCAGCCAATCGGGTCCCAACACGTGGCTCCACCCCATTCCCCGCGCTGCCGGCCAGCTCGGCCCGCTCTCAGCCCCCGCGGTCCGGAGCCGCCGCCCGGCCTCTCGCGCCCGCCGCCGCACTCCCTCGCCGCCGCCTCCCGCTCCCTGCCGGCGCCCCACTGCCGACGAGCTCCACGCCGCCCGCCGCCTCCTCCCAGTGCCCTGCGCCTCGCCGCCTAACCCGCGCCGCCGCGGCAACCTCACCGGCAACCCCACGCCCGTCTCCACCGGCTCCCTCGACTCCGGCCACCGCCCGCGACAACTCCGGCCGCCGCGTCTCATTTTCCGGCGAACCTCGACGTCCGCGCCAGATCCAGATCCAAAAACCTAGGGTTGACCTCGTATTTTTTTCCTAAGTCTGCAACATTTTCATGCACTTTTCATCATGTCATAACTCTGTCGTCGTAGCTCCGTTTTGGGCGTGTGATATATCAAAATGTTCGTTAGGATGCCCTCTTAATTTTGTTCCATTGCACCATGATTGTTTGAGTCCATCTTGATGCCCTAATGACTATTGCAAGAGTGCTATAAAATGTTAGTTCCTGATTCTTAGCAGATTATGAGCATTTGTCATTTTTTCCATGATTATTGTGTGCCTCCTATGGACTTGAGCTCTAAATGTGTTTTGGGCTATGCCATGCCATCTTTACAGGGGTGTATGCCATGTATTTTGTGATCAATGTGGTGACTAGCACAAGCATGCAAAGTAGCTCTCGTGATGTTGCTGATTTCAGGGACTTAGAATTTCACTAAGTCATTTCCCTGTTGTTATTTTTATGCCATGTATTCATGTTGCTATAGAGTGATCCATGTCTCTTTTGAGTATTTACAGTAAGGATGATTTTGACATATGCTTATGCTCTATCCATCCATGTCCTTCTTTTAATTTATGGAGTACCCTAGCATGACTCAATCTTGCTCTACTTTTGCTATAAAATGTTCCTGGCAGATTGTTTACATGTTAATCAATTTTGCCAAGGTTGTTGTAGTTGATCCATGCATGCTATGAGACGGTTCTTGCCATGATTAGCTTCTTGATCATGTCTTCTTTCTGGGTGTATGCTTATCTGGTCATGCAATGCCTTGTGTTGAGTGCATCAAGCTTGCAAACATGCCTACATAATTCTGTTTTTGCCATGTCCAGTTTTCTGCTAAGTCTGAATCTGTTAACGAAACTTGCTATGTTTACATGGGTGCCATCATGCTTTCTGTGCCCTTTTGGCTTATGGTCAGTAAGGGACTTTTGTTATATGATTTTACTAGATTCATACCATGCCTTTGTTTTCTATGTTCTGTTCCTGTAGCATGTTGTTATCTTGCTCTAAACATTGCTTCTTAATGTTAATTCCTGACATGTTAGTATTTTCACTAAGTCTGTGAGGCTGATATCTATTGCACTTTTGCCATGCTTGTTTGAACCTGCTCTTTTGTGATTTAGCCATAGCTCAGTGTTCATCTTTTGTCAAGCATCTTGAGTAGATCACTGCCATGTGATTTGTTGCTATGTTAGAGTGTAGTAGCTTAGTTTCTTGTTGCATTTTAGATGGCATTGTGCTGTTAATCGCAGAATAGTGCCATTGTTGTTTTGCTTGCCATTTGCAAACCGTGCATCCGATTCCGGTGATCTTTATATCAATTTCGACTGAAATCAACTCATCTTTCCAGCGACACTCTTGGTTTTCCAAGTTGAGTCCTGGTTCAATCTTTTCCTTCCGGAGCACGCATATGCATTGCATATCACATCCCACATATAATGCCATGTTTTGCATCATGTTGCTTGCGCATTGCACCGTGGTTGATTGTGGTTTCTTTTGCTTGTGCTCTTGCCTTGGGTAGAGTCGGGAGACGAGTACGTGATCGAGGAACCCGTTGAGTATGCTTACGAGGATCAAGCTTACGTCAACTCAATGAACTTTGCAAGCAAGATGACCATAGCCTTGAAATCACTTCTATCTTTGCTTGCTAATTGCTCGCTCCATTGCTATTGCTATGCCGCGATACCTACCACTTGCTTTATCATGCCTCCCATATTGCCATGTCAATACTCTAACCCACCTTGTCCTAGCAAACCGTTGTTTGGCTATGTTACCGCTTTGCTCAGCCCCTCTTATAGCGTTGCTAGTTGCAGGTGAAGATGGAGTTTGTTCCTTGTTGGAACATGATATTGTTGGGATATCATTACTATTATATCATGTTTACTTTAATGCACCGATATACTTGGTACAGGGTGGAAGGCTCGGCCTTATGCCTGGTGTTTTGCTCCACTCTTGCCGCCCTAGTTTTCGTCATACCGGTGTTATGTTCCTTGATTTTGCGTTCCTTACGCGGTTGGGTTATAATGGGAACCCCTTGACAGTTCGCCTTGAATAAAACTCCTCCAGCAAGGCCCAACCTTGGTTTTACCATTTGCCACCTAAGCCTTTTTCCCATGGGTTTCGTGGACTCAAGGGTCATCTTTATTTTAAACCCCCAGGCCACTGCTCCTCTGAGTGTTGGTCCAAACTAGAGCCCCTTACAGCGACACCTCGGGGAAACTCGAGGGTTGGTTTTAGTTGTATGGATTGCTTATCCAGTGTGCCCTGAGAACGAGATATGTGCAGCTCCTATCGGGATTTGTCGGCACATTCGGGTGGCTTTGCTGGTCTTGTTTTACCATTGTCGGGATGTCTTGTAACCGGGATTCCGAGTCTGATCGGGCCGTCCTGGGAGAAGGAATATCCCTCGTTGACGATGAGAGCTTTTGATGGGCTAAGTTGGGACACCTCTGCAGGGATTTGAACTTTCAAAAGCCGTGCCCACGGTTATGGGCAGATGGGAATTTGTTAATATCCGGTTGTACAAAACCTGACACTTAAATTAAAATGAATCAACAGCGTGTGTAGCCGTGATGGTCTCTTTTCGGCGGAATCCGGGAAGAGAACATGGTCTCGTGTTATGCTTGAACGTAAGTAGTTCTAGGATCACTTCTTGATCTTATAACTTCTCGACCGTGCTTTTCCCCTCTTCTCGCTCTGATTTGCGTAAGATAGCCACCATATATGCTAGTGCTTGCTGCAGCTCCACCTCACTACCTTTGCCTACCCATAAGCTTAAATAGTCTTGATCGCGAGGATTTGAGATTCCTGAGTCCCTGTGACTCACAGATTACTTCCAAAACCAGATGCGAGTGCCGATGATGCCATTACAGGGGATGCGACCGAACTCAAGTGGGAGTTCGACGAGGATTCAGGACGTTACTATGTTTCCTTTCCAGATGATCAGTAGTGGAGCTCAGTTGGGGAGATCGGGGATCTTATGCATTTGGGGTTGTCTTTATTTTGGTTCCGTAGTTGGACCTTGATTGTATTCTGGATGATGTAATGCTATATTTATGTATTGTGTGAAGTGGCGATTGTAAGCCAACTCTTTATCTCTATCTTATTCAGTACATGGGATGTGTAAAGATTACCCCTCTTGCGACATGCCTACTATGCGGTTATGCCTCGAAGTTGTGCTCCGACACGTGGGAGATATAGCCACATCGTGGGTGTTACAGGGGTGTAGGCGGATGATCGACACGGCGACATCTACGGCCATGGAGGCGTGGATGTGCGCCACGGCGCGCCTCTGTCTCCTCCTCTATACTGTACAGGAAGGGGAAGGCCTCAAGGTGGGCTGGCCCATGTACTATAGCACTCTCAGCCCACACGCCCAGTAGGATTTAGTATTTTCACTTTTATTTTCTATTTTAGTTTCTAGCCTCTGTTTTGCATTTAGTTGGAGTACTAAATGAATTTTTCCAGGGGTGGAACTTGGCACATAATTCCCTTGCAGTATTTTGGTGTTGTACAAAAAATCTCCGAGCATTTGGAGTTGTTTAAGCATTTTTAGAAATTGAAATGGTCAGTTAAAATGGCTGCTGGTCCACTGTTTAACTTCTAGGGGCATTTTAACAACTTAAGTAATGTTGGTTTCTTCATATCAAACAGTTAGTGAATATTTGCAATAACATGAACACTTTTTTTATATGAAGAAGTTTCATTTTGACTTTATTTTAAATTTTGAATTTGAACTTGGTTTGGACCCAAGTGAGGTTTAGTAAATTAATAGTGATGACATGGCACCATTAGTGTGTGATTACTGTAGATGAGCTACCGGGGTGTTACAAATCTCCTCCACTACAAGAAATGTCATCCCAAGATTTAAGAGGTAGAGTTAAGGGAAAAGAATCAGTTATGAATTCTAACAAGTGTTGTCGGTCTTGGTTACTCTCCCCGAAGACGTTGATCTCTTTCGTTGATGCCTTCATTTCTCTGATTCAGGTCATCCTGATGAAGTCGTCATCATTCCTTCGGTGTAACATCCCAAATTTGCAATTTGGAATGTTATACACTAGATCATCATGCATAGCATATTTTCATGCATTTTGGTTGATCCTAGAAATTTCACGCAACTCAAGGACCTTCGGAGAGAGTTGGAGATTTCGTTATTTTCATATTTGAGAGTTTTCTCGAATTTGAAAAGAGGATCATTTGATTTATTTATTTCATCTTCAAACAATTTTCCGATATCAAAAAAATATAAGAGAGGGAATAATATGACTTTCCCAAAATTGAGGAAAAATGAAGATTTAATAAATAGATCAAGTTTTGGTTTTGCCGGAGTTTTATTTGCATTTTATTTGGATAGGGAAAAATGCGTGTTTTCAAAAACTTGCATTTTAGGCCCGGAGAAAAGTTCATTTTGTTCGACTCATTTTTAGGAGTCGGGGAAAATTTACTTTAGAAATTTTGGAGCCCGTTTAGATTTTCTTTTCTGTGTTTTTCTGCGCGCGAAACCGTTTAAAAAAAATCCAACAGGCCAGCCGGGCCAAGGCCCAGGCCAGCCACCGCCTCCCCAGCGCAGGCAGCCAGCCGCGCCAGGCCATCGCGCGCGCCACGCGCCATAGGCAGGAGCCGCCGCCGCCCCTTTTTGATTCCTAGTAGGACTTTAGTCCTACTCCGTTTCCTCTTTTTCTTTCCTATTCCTACTCTATTTCTTGTCCCCTACCCCAAGTTTTCTCCTCCCCTCCCCAATATAAATACCCCCACACCCCCCCCCTAAACCCATCAAATCAAGCCCCAAGCCCTCCACTGCACCCCACACCCGCGCCGCCGCCCTTGTGCCCTAGCGCCGCCGCCGCACCTTGCCCACGCCGCCGCCCTACGCCACGTCGCCGAAGCCCCTCGCCGGAGACCTCGCCGGAGGTTGCCCCGCGTCTCTTTTCCTCGGATCGTTTTTTTCTAATCGTTCTGATTCTTTTCTTCTCTTCTGATTCGTTTTCTAGATTGGTTTTTCATTTCGGTTTTCTTCTCTGAAACCCTAGATCGGATTCGTTTTCTTTTCCGATTTAGTTGCCTTTGGACCGTTCGCCGGACCGTTCGTCCTAACGAACGTGATCACCGGATTCTTCTAGGTTAACGAACGTCCGTTCGTATAACCATTCTTCTTTTTCTTCTCGTCGGATTTATTCCGCGATCGCGATCTCAGATCCGATCTTCGTTCTAGTTTATCTTCTCGCTCGTTTATCGGAATCAGGTGATTCAAGCGCCTGGAGTTTCGTTTCGAAACCGCCGTTTCGTCTAATCAACTTAAACAAGTTTTTGCTACGGTAAAATTTGACCTAGTTTCAACTTGCTAGAACCGAGTTGTTTTTCTTCCGCCGTTTGTTTTCCGTTTCTTTGTTCGGTTCGTTCTTTCTTTGCAACCGGAGTTCTTAAGTTGAACTTTCTGGTTCGTTCTCTTGTTCGAGTTTTACCTGTGCATTAGATGAGTACTTATTGTATGCTTGTTGTTTGTCTGCGATAGATCACCCGGATTGCGCCGCTTGTTACTTCGAAACCCTAGGTCTCGCAGATCATCAGCAAGGCAAGTAACACTTTGATCATACCTTTTCTACAACCCATGTTTTATTGCATTAGATCAATCTTCTCACACTGCATGATTAGGATCTAATTAAATTGTGGGATGGGAAGTAGATGAGGTAGTACCTATTACCTGTTTATTATGAAACCTTTGGGAGTTACTTCTACGTTCGCTTATTATGCCATGCTATGCTAGTAGACGTGGATTGGTGAGTGATATCCATGACAGATGTGAGTATTGTTAATTAATGGTTTATCTAAGGTGGCAACTTAAACACACATCTGGGTGGATTGAGGCACCTGATGTCTATCAGGACTTGCCTGTTTTATTTTGGACCGCCACCTAGGCTCAAAGGGATCATAAGATAATTCATGCTAGTAACTTCCGTGTGCAGCCACATGCTACTATGGGCTCTGGCATAGTTGACTAAGTTGTGCGAACTCTTACGGGGTGGACTAGCAGATGTAGGGGTTGTAGGTGGTATGGTCTACCCCACATGTAAGGTGCTAGCGCTTCTGAAAGACTGTGTCTCGGTCATCCGTTTCTCAAACACCTTGTAGTGCGAGAAAACAAACGGAGGCGATCGAGTCATGTGAGGAAAAGTGCGCAAACCTCTGCAGAGTGTACAAACTAATCATGATTAGCCGTGTCCCCGGTTATGGACAACTTGAGTATCTAGTACTTGAATATCATGTGAATCTCATCATGTTACTTCTAATTAATGTTGTTGGGTTTTAATTATTCACTTAATTGGGATCGGAATGCTGTCAACCATTCTCGATGTTTAATAACTACCATGATAGTTAAATAAATTTATTCCTTTGCAGTAGGGAAAAACTGGCTTTACGCAAAACTGTAACCATAGAGCTTTCCACCAGCCATATATGCATATAGTATAGCTGTTTCATTCCATTACTCTCTATGTGTTACTTTGCCAGCATATTCCATGTGCTGACCCGTTTTCGGGCTGCAACTTCTTATGTTGCAGACTTTTCAGACGACGAGTAAGGTGTTTTTAGGTCGTGGCCCTATACTCAGTGATGCCGTTGGAGTTGATGGACCCATTTATCTTCCAAGTCTTCCGCTGTTAGATGGCCTTAAGCCATATTTATTGTAATAAGTTCTCTTTGAGACAACGATGTAATAAGTGTGTGATTGCCACTCTGCTATAAATCCTTCGATGTACTGTGTGGTGTCAGCATTACTGATCCAGGGATGACACCCGAGCACAGTAGACTTGATCCATTCGGGTCGGGTCGCTACATTCGGGAACTCCATCATACTTACGAAAGAATAAAGGGTGGGTATTCTGGGAGAACGAACCTTTGTAAGGTTGGTCGATAAGATCAGGGAAGGTGGCGGAAAGTAACTCTTGAATTGAAACTTTAATTATCGAGAGCAAAATAAGCAGGTGCAAAAGAGAAGTTTCAAGCGCATAGGCAATTGTTCGTTGCCTGCAACAAAGTGTGAGAGGGGTTTAGAGCAATGGGAATAAACATTGCGTCTGATACCAGAATAGATCACTAGGCAGGTGGCTCGTGAATTACATACGAAGTCAAGCGCGAGGAATAACTTTGACAACAGGGTGTACAGGAGAGTTAGGTTTCGATCATGTGGAACTGTGGGTTATGGGCCCACCATATGGGTTAAAAGTAGGAAGGGCACTGGCATCTAGCACGGTTGCGATAGCAAGGCATGCCAGAGAATAGCATGTGAGTTATGTCGGCAACAACGTCGGTACCAAGGGCGAGGGACAAAGAGAACCATCTGCCTGCTCATTAAACGAGGCGGACCAATAGGCAAAGTGCTTGTCCATCGGTGGTTCCTGGAATGTCATCAACAATAGTAACAGGGCCTTACTGACAGAGTGGTACAACAAGGTGCTTACCTAAGCAGGGAATTATTACTGCTCAGTTAAGTCAGATTACAAGAAAGGTAAAACAAAACAATGGAAAGGAAATACAATTATCCAATTAATTTAGAACAATGGAAAGGAAGATGTGTTTAAACACATATTTCAGGGGTATATCCTTCCCAAGGACAAGTAGAGCATGATAACCATGACATGATATTAAGTAGAAAACCCTTTAGGTAAGGGGAGAGAAATTTCATGACATTGCCCATACAATGGTGTTTGGATAATTGATAAAAGAAATTTTAGCATTGTGCTTCAAATGTTCTTATTGAAAACCGGAGTACCATAGACATGCTTCGAGGTAGCATTTACATGGTCTTCAAGCAAAGGTCGGACTTCGGATACTCAAAGGATTTGTCAGGAACAACTTATAGAATAAGTCTTATAATTCCCTCATGGAAGAATGATTCACCTTGCTAAAAAGGAAACTATTACAATAGGGCCTCCAGCCAGGTGTGCTAGGCATGACATCACCTTACCGGGTCACATGAAGACCAATGTTATAACTCTTGGAAAATTTTCCAACCATCATATCTGACCGAGATTCGGATCTGGTTGGTGTCAGGATACCTCAGATTCAGGATGCCTGAGAAGAAAAGGTGCAACCCAAATTAAACAAGATGATATTGTAAGATTCTCGGGAGATGAACTATTGAAGCGAGTTCCGGAACAAGAGTTCATCATTAAACCAAGGAGAGGATGAGGAGGTGGCTGATAGACTCAGCGACAATCCATCGAGATTTCCAGAAAGATGGATTTCCACAATCATGTGAACAATATGATAACATTAGTCAGATCAAATAATATATTGAGGTATGCTCGAGGAAAACATGCTTGATTAAACATTGGTTGACAAGTGCGCCCGAAATATGGGCATAGGTAGCTTGATCAATTGTTAGAATGGTGATTCAATAACCGATAGGCTAAGAAAGAACTGTCGATCATTAACTTCAAAGCAATAGGGTTGCTAGAAGTGTGGAACCCAAATAGCACCGTTCACTTGTTGGTATCCCGGTTAGAATCAATACGGGGACCAAGAAAGAATGGTGATGGTGAGAAATATCACTATACCAAGAATTCTGAAGGGGTGGAGCAATCCTCACAACATTCTTGATATAGAAGACAATAACACTACAAGGTAGAACATAACATAAGCTGGATAGCACGGATCTCAAGGTACAACACAAAACATGAACAAGTTTGTGTTGTATGGAAAGCAATAATGTTGTCGGTGATAACACAAATCATCGAGGGGCAAGAATGGTACTTTTCATCATGAATTTGATTGATATTCTGGAAGGAGTCAAAATGTTGATGATGATCATGACAAATTTTGTCGATAGGCTCCCCGAAGAAGCAAGCAAACAATGACTGCATGAAGCAAAAGGAGTGTTGTAGCAAAATATTATTGGAACCACGGATACGTCTGATGTCTACTACACAACCTTCTTCTTGTAGACGTTGTTGGGACTCCAAGTGCAGAGGTTTGTAGGACAGTAGCAAACTTCCCTCAAGTGGATGACCTAAGGTTTATCAATCCATGGGAGGCGTAGGATGAAGATGGTCTCTCTCAAGCAACCCTGCAGCCAAATAACAAAGAGTCTCTTGTGTCCCCAACACACCCAATACAATGGTAAATTGTATAGGTGCACATGTTCGGCGAAGAGATGATGATACAAGTGCAATATGGATAGTAGATAATGGTTTTTGTAATCTGAAAATATAAAAACAGCAAGGTAACTAACGATAAAAGTGAGCGTAAACGGTATTGCAATGCTAGGAAACAAGGCCTAGGGTTCATACTTTCACTAGTGCAAGTTCTCTCAACAATAATAACATAATTGGATCACATAACTATCCCTCAAAATGCAACAAAGAGTCACTCCAAAGTCAGTAATAGCGAAGAACAAACGAAGAGATTATGGTAGGGTACGAAACAACCTCAAAGTTATCCTTTCTGATCAATCTATTCAAGAGTCTGTAGTAAAATAACATGAAGCTATTCTTTCCGTAAGACACAAATCAACCAAAACCTTAGGTCACCTAGATACTCCAATGTCACCTCAAGTATCCGTGGGTATGATTATACAATATGCATCACACAATCTCAGATTCATCTCTTCAAACCAACACAAAGTACTTCAAAGAGTGCCCCAATGATTCTACCGGAGAGTCAAGACGAAAACGTGTGCCAACCCCTATGCATAGGTTCATGGGCGGAACCCGCAAGTTGATCACCAAAACATACATCAAGTCGATCAATAGAATACCCCATTGTCACCACAGGTATCCTAGGCAAGACATACATCAAGTGTTCTCAAATCCTTAAAGACTCAATCCGATAAGAAAACTTCAAAGGGAAAACTCACTCCATTACAAGAGAGTAGAGGGGGAGAAACATCATAAGATCCAACTATAATAGCAAAGCTCGCGATACATCAAGATCGTATCACCTCAAGAACACGAGAGAGAGAGAGATTAAACACATAGCTACTGGTACATACCCTCAGCCCCGAGGGTGACCTTCTCCCTCCTCCTCATGGATAGCGCCGGGATGATGAAGATGGCCACCGGAGAGGGATTCCCCCTCCGGCAGGGTGCCGAAACGGGTCTAGATTGGTTTTTAGTGGCTACGGAGGCTTCTGGCGGTGGAACTCCCGATCTATTCTTGTCCTCAAAATTTTTATGGTATATGGATATATATAGGAGGAAGAAGTACGCCGGTGGACCTCCGGGCTGTCCACGAGGCAGGGGGGCGCGGCCCCCACCCTCGTTGGCAGCCCGAGACTCTTCTAGTCCATCTCCGATACTCCGTGGGCTTCTTCTGGTCCAAAAATAAGTTCTGTGAAGTTTCAGGTCAACTAGACTCCATTTGATTTTCCTTTTCTGCGATACTCTAAAACAAGGAAAAAACTGAAACTGGCACTGGGCTCTAGGTTAATAGGTTAGTCCCAAAAATCATATAAAATAGCATATAAATGCATATAAAACATCCAAGGTTGATAATATAATAGCATGGAACAATAAAAAATTATAGATACGTTGGAGACGTATCAGCATCCCCAAGCTTAATTCCTGCTCGTCCTCGAGTAGGTAAATGATAAAAAAGAATTTTTGATGTGGAATGCTACCTAACATATTTATCCATGTAATTCTTTATTGTGGCAAGAATATTCAGATCCATAAGATTCAAGACAAAAGTTTAATATTGACATAAAAATAATAATACTTCAAGCATACTAACAAAGCAAGCATGTCTTCTCAAAATAACATGGCCAGAGAAAGTTATCGCTACAAAATCATATAGTCAGGCTAAGCTCCATCTTCACCACACAAAATATTTAAGTCATGCACAACCCCAATGACAAGCCAAGCAATTGTTTCATACTTTTGATGTTCTCAAACTTTTTCAATTTTCACGCAATACATGAGCGTGAGCCATGGATATAGCACTATATGTGGAATAGAAGGTTGGTTGTGGAGAAGACAAAAAGGGAGAACATAGTCTGACATCAACTAGGCATTTCAACGGGCTATGGAGATGCGCATCAATAGATATCAATGTGAGTGAGTAGGGATTGCCATGCAACGGATGCACTAGAGCTATAAGTGTATGAAAGCTCAACAAAAGAAACTAGTGGGTGTGTATCCAACTTGCTTGCTCACGAAGACCTAGGGCATTTTGAGGAATCCCATCATTGGAATATACAAGCCAACTTCTATAATGAAAGATTCCCACTAGTATATGAAAGTGACAACATAGGAGACTCTTTATCATGAAGATCATGGTGCTACTTTGAAGCACAAGTGTGGTAAAAGGATAGTAGCATTGCCCCTTCTCTCTTTTTCTCTCATTTTTTGGGGGCCTTCTCTTTTTTTATGGCCTCCATCATCCTTTCCTCACTGGGATAATGCTCTAATAATGATGATCATCACACTTTTATTTACTTACAACTCAAGAATTACAACTCGATACTTAGAACAAGATATGACTCTATATGAATGCCTCCAGCGGTGTACCAGGATGTGCAATGACTCATGAGTGACATGTATGAAATAATTCTGAAAGGTGGCTTTGCCACAAATACAATGTCAACTATATGATCATGCATAGCAATATGACAATGATGGAGCGTGTCATAATAAATGGAACGGTGGAGAGTTGCATGGCAATATATCTCGGGATGGCTATGGAAATGATATAATAGGTAAGTATGGTGGCTGTTTTGAGGAAGGTATATGGTGGGTTTATGGTACCGGCAAAAGTTGTGCGGTACTAGAGAGGCTAGCAATGGTGGGAGGGTGAGAGTGCGTATAATCCATGGACTCAACATTAGTCATAAAGAACACACATACTTATTGCAAAAATCTATTAGTTATCGAAACAAAGTATTAGGCGCATGCTCCCAGGCGGATAGATTGGTAGGAAAATACCATCGCTCATCCCCGACCGCCACTCATAAGGAAGACAATCAATAAATAAATCATGCTCCGACTTCATCACATAACGGTTCACCATACGTGCATGCTACGGGAATCAGAAACTTTAACACAAGTATCTCTCAAATTCATAACTACTCAACTAGCATGACTCTAATATCACCATTTTCATATCTGAAAACAATTATCAAGCATCAAACTTCTCATAGTATTCAATGCACTTTATATGAAAGTTTTTATTATATCCCTCTTGGATGCCCATCATATTAGGACTAAATTCATAACCAAAGCAAATTATTATGCTGTTTAGGAATCTCAAAATAATATAAGTGAAGCACGAGAGTTCATCTATTTCTTCAAAATAAAACCACCGCCATGCTCTAAAAGGATATAAGTGAAGCACTAGAGCAAATGACAAACTACTCCAAAAGATATAAGTGAAGATCAATGAGTAGTCGAATAATTATGAAACTATGTGAAGACTCTCTAACATTTAAGAATTTCAGATCTTGGGATATTATTCAAACAGCAAGAAAAACAAAATAAAATGAAATGACGCTCCAAGAAAAACACATATCATGTGGTGAATAAAAATATAGCTCCAAATAAAGTTACCGATGAACGAAGACGAAAGAGGGGATGCCATCCGAGGAATCCCCAAGCTTAGGCTCTTGGTTGTCCTTGAATATTAACTTGGGGTGCCTTGGTCATCCCCAAGCTTAGGCTCTTGCCACTCCTTATTCCGTAGTCCATCGAATCTTTACCCAAAACTTGAAAACTTCACAATACAAAACTTAACAGAAAACTCGTGAGCTCCGTTAGCAAAAGAAAACAAACCACCACTTCAAGGTACTGTAATGAACTCATCCTTTATTTATATTGGTTTAATATCTACTGTATTCCAACTCATCTATGGTTCATACCCTCTGATACTACTCATAGATTCATCAAAATAAACAAACAACACATAGAAAAGAGAATCTGTCAAAAACAGAACAGTCTGTAGTAATCTGGATCAAATGTATACTTATGGAACTCATAAAATTCTCAAATAAATTGGTGGACCTGATGAATTTGTCTATTAGTCCTCTTCAAAATAAATCAACTTAATAGCACTCTCCAGTAAAGAATGGTAGCTAATCTCGTGAGCACTAAAGTTTCTATTTTTTACAGCAAGATCACAAAGACTTCACCCAAGTCTTCCCAAAGTTTCTACTTGGCACAAACACTAATTAAAACATGAAACCACATCTAAACAGAGGCTATATGAATTATCTATTACTAAACAGGAGCAAAAAGTAAATAACAAGAATAAGATTGGGTTTCCTCCCAAGAAGCGCTATCCTTTAACGCCCCTAGCTAGGCATGATGATTTCAATGATGCTCACATAAAAGATAAGAATTGAAACATAGCAATTCCTACAAGCAAATATTCCCCCCTCGTAATAAATTTCAGTAGCATAATGAATGAATTCAACAATATAGCTATCACATAAAGCATTATTTTCATGATGCATAAACATAGAATTTTTATTACTCTCCACATAAGCAAATTTCTTCTCATGAATAGTAGTGGGAGCAAACACAACAAAATAACTATCATCTGAGGCATAATCCAATTGAAAACTAAAATCATGATGACAAGCTTCATGGATATCATTATTCTTTATAGCATACAAGTCATCAGAATAATCATCATAGATAGCAACTTTGTTCTCATAATCAATTGGAACCTCTTCCAAGATAGTGGAATCATTACTAAATAAAGTCATGACCTCTCCAAATCCACTTTCATAATTATCACAATAAGATTCAACATCCTCCAAAATAGTGGGATCATTACTCCCTAAAGTTGACACTCTTCCAAACCCACTTTCATCAATATAATCATCATAAGTAGGAGGCATGCTATCTTCATAACAAATTTTCATATCAAAACATGGGAGGCTAGAAATATCATCTTCATTAAACATAGCATCCCCAAGCTTGGGACAAACATTAATTGCAGCATGGGTATTCAAAGAATTCATACTAACAACATTGCAATCATGCTCATCATTCAAAGATTTAGTGCCAAACATTTTAATGCATTCTTCTTCTAACACTTTGGCACAATTTTCCTTTCCATCATACTTACGAAAGATATTAAAAAGATGAAGCGTATGAGGCAAACTCAATTCCATTTTTTTGTAGTTTTCTTTTATAAACTAAACTAATTCTAAAACAAGAAACAAAAAGATTTGATTGCAATATCTAAAGATATACCTTCAAGCTCTAAGCTCCCCGACAACGGCGCCAGAAAAGAGCTTGATGTCTACTAGACAACCTTCTTCTTGTAGACGCTGTTGGGCCAACAAGTGTAGAGGTTTGTAGGATAGTAGCAAATCTCCCTCAAGTGGATGACCTAAGGTTTATCAATCCGTGGGAGGTATAGGATGAAGATGGTCTCTCTCAAGCAACCCTGCAACCAAATAACAGTGAGTCTCTTGTGTCCCCAACACACCCAATACAATGGTAAATTGTATAGGTGCACTAGTTCGGCGAAGAGATGATGATACAAGTGCAATATGGATAGTAGATAATGGTTTTTGTAATATGAAAATATAAAAATAGCAAGGTAACTAACGATAAAAGTGAGCGTAAATGGTATTGCAATGCTAGGAAACAAGGCCTAGGGTTCATACTTCCACTAGTGCAAGTTCTCTCAACAATAATAATATAATTGGATCACATAACTATCCCTCGACATGCAACAAAGAGTCACTCCAAAGTCAGTAATAGCGGAGAACAGACGAAGAGATTATGGTAGGGTACGGAACCACCTCAAAGTTATCCTTTTTGACCAATCTATTCAAGAGTCCGTAGTAAAATAACATGAAGCTAGTCTTTCCATTCAATCTATCATAGAGTTCGTACTAGAATAACACCTTAGGACACAAATCAACCAAAACCCTAATGTCACCTAGATACTCCAATGTCACCTCAAGTATCCGTGGGTATGATTATACGATATGCATCACACAATCTCAGATTCATCTATTCAAACCAACACAAAGTACTTCAAAGAGTGCCCCAAAGATTCTACAGAAGAGTCAAGACGAAAACGTGTGCCAACCCCTATGCATAGGTTCATGGGCGGAACCCCCAAGTTGATCACCAAAACATACATCAATTGGATCAATAGAATACCCCATTGTCACCACGGGTATCCCACGCAAGACATACATCAAGTGTTCTCAAATCCTTAAAGACTCAATCCGATAAGATAACTTCAAAGGGAAAACTCAATCCATTACAAGAGAGTAGAGGGGGAGAAACATCATAAGATCCAACTATAATAGCAAAGCTTGCGATACATCAAGATCGTATCACCTCAAGAACACGAGAGAGAGAGAGAGATCAAACACATAGCTACTGGTACATACCCTCAGCCCCGAGGGTGAACTACTCCCTCCTCGTCATGGAGAGCGCCGGGATGATGAAGATGGCAACCAGAGAAGGATTCCCCCTCCGGCAGGGTGCCGGAACGGGTCTAGATTGGTTTTCGGTGGCTACGGAGGCTTCTGGCAGCGGAACTCCTGATCTATTCTCGTCCTCGAAGTTTTTAGGGTATATGGATATATATAGGAGGAAGAAGTACGTCGGTGGACCTTCGGGCTGTCCACGAGGCAGGGGGCGCGCCCAGGGGGGTGGGCGTGCCCTCCCACCCTCGTGGGCAGCCCGGAACTCTTCTAGTCCATCTCTAATACTCCGTGGGCTTCTTCTGGTCCAAAAATAAGTTCCGTGAAGTTTCAGGTCAATTGGACTCCGTTTGATTTTCCTTGTCTGCGATACTCTAAAACAAGGAAAAAACAGAAACTAGCACTAGGCTCTAGGTTGATATGTTAGTCCCAAAAATCATATAAAATAGCATATAAATGCATATAAAACATCCAAGGTTGATAATATAATAGAATGGAACAATAAAGAATTATAGATATGTTGGAGACATATCAACGTCTCCAACTTGGAATCAAGCTTGCTTTTCGAGGTGAAACGATATGACGAGGAAGAGCGAAGTAAGCTTAGCTCATCGTCAGAAATTGTGCTTCGGGAAGAAGGACAAAGTAGCACAGTTAAAATTAAGTACAATGATGATATAGCCGATCGGGCTAGGAATGACTTGAAGGATTATTAAACTCGTAAGCAACGAAAATTACTTAAGAGTTATAGAATCAGAGTGCGGAATAGATTCACTTATTGGTGTTCTCGAGTGACTAATAACTCTGAACCTGGGGAAAATCTGAAATCAGTTAGAAGTAATATTAGATGAAGACCCATAGTAAGCAAGACAGTTCCTTGTTATTCTCGAGATTCTAGAGGGTAATACTCGAGGGAAGATAAAAATAGAGGTTGCGGAGATGCGTTGATCTACAGAAGACAAGTGCTTTAACTTGTCGGAGAAAAGGAATCAAAGAATATCAATATGCCTGGAACCACGATTGCAAGAGACATAATCCCAGATATAAGATGAACTTATACCAAGGGAATAATTAATTGAAGAGAAGCTTCTGTGATAATATCTACATCGTGTCCATGGCATGAACACAAAGTTCAAGGTCGACTCCCACTTCTCCAATGTATAACCTTTCATTCACTCCTCGCCTTCGATGAAGTTGTAGTGTAGAATTTTATCTGGCATAACACTAGTAGAGTATGACTCGTAGAAGTTCCTCGGTTCACACAGATTTGGGAAGGCATAGGTTCAACCCATTAGGGTATCTTAGGAACATATACTACAAAATTCATGAGTAAATAACTCAGGCTCGGAAGCATAGCATGGTTGATTTTTTTTACCAAAGGCATTTTGTATAAGGGGAAGAATTCACAACAATTTTGAATGTGAGAGACCTTGTCGATTAATAACTCATCAAAGGAATTGGCGGTCCAGAAATGATCTGATGTGAGTACTGGTACTCAATCAGAAGAAGAAAGAATGCAAAGGCATCGGATTAAGAAACAACCGAATAATTCAAAGTTTAACTACAAAGGAATTATGATTTCCAAATTAAGGGATCCGAAGCAAACGCTCTGATTAAGGATGGATAAGTTGAGCAGGCTTAGCAGTATAGTCAATGGCAATTTGATTGGCCGAGATCCAGCTCATATTTAAAATGACGTCTGAGTCGGGAGGATGAGTTCTCGGATTCAACTGAGGATTGCGAGCAACCGCGACATATTGAATCAACTGACTCAAAATGAGAATGACAAAGGATGCCAATAAGATTACTAGACTTATGGGATTAACCATAATGCCAGCAAACAGGTACTTGCAGAGCAATAGCAGGCAGAGGATTACCGGAAGGTCAGATATTACTTCAATGTAACTTGTGAATCATATGAACAATGAGGGAAGAACGGATACTCGGTAAGTGTGAGGAATTATCCATAAGGGGTATTCATGTGGCAAGAACTGCATGTTAGTAGGCACAAAGTGTTCTCAAAAAAATAGAGAGAATTTTGGGGTACCTTGTAATAACAAGATCAACAGGGAATGATTGTATGAATGGCAAGTGCATGTGGTTATACATAGGGGTTTATCGATGGAAGGAAATTGCAAAAGTGATGGCACAAAGTGTCGAGAGAACATCATAGAGTATCCTCAAAATCTTCTGGTGCAACAGACGATCATCAGTAATAAGGTGCTCTCCGGGTGAAAGTGATCACACGATCCTAATGTTAGATTTAGCAAAATTCATTTAACCCGAATAGAAGACAGATTAGAGTCCCAGAGTATAGACGAGGAATAAAAGATCCTAATACCACCCAATGGCGACGTGGGCCCATAAGGCACACATCCATGTTAGTAAAAGGTTTTTTATGGCTAGACTCGACTTCGGCCAAGGAGTTTGGAAAGGGCATTCCTACAGGCAGTCGACTCTGATACCAACTAGTGAAGCCCCCAATTTGACCGTACACTAATCATACACTCAAATGTGTACGATCAAGATCAAGGACTCACGGGAAGATATCACAACACAACTCTAGACACAAATTAAAATAATACAAGCTTTATATTACAAGCCAGGGGCCTCGAGGGCTCAAATACATAAGCTCGAAAACACAAGAGTTAGCGAAAGCAAAAATATCTAAGTACATACATAAACTAAACAAGTTTGCCTTAAGAAGGCTAGCACAAAAGTGAGATCGCCTCTTTTGCCAATGATCTTGAAAGGACCCACGTATCTAGGGGAAGCTTCCCTTTGATACCGAAGCGACGAGTACCTTTCATTGGAGAGACGTGGAGGTAGACATGGTCTCCTATCTCGAAAGCCAAGTCACGGTGCTTGCTATCATAGTAACTCTTCTGGCGCGATTGCGTGGCTTTGAGATTTTCATGGATGACTTTGCACATTTTTTCAGCTTCTGTGATTAAGTCATTGCCAAGAAGTTGGTGTTCACTAGTCTCTGACCAATTGAGAGGAGTACGACACTTTCTGCCATAGAGAATTTCGAATGGGGCCTTGCCCGAACTGGGCATATGGAAGACAATCTTCCCACTTCATACCGAAAGAAATGACACAAGCCTTGAGCATATCTTTAAGGATTTGATTGACTCGCTCGACTTGGCCACTAGTGTGAGGATGGAAAGCTGTGCTGAAGCGAATGTTGGTGCCCATGGCCTTCTGGAAGGAGTCCAGAACTTAGAAGTGAAGATGCTTCCACTATCCGAAGATATCAATTTCGGAATGCCGTGCAAAGAGACAATCCTGAAGGTGTATAGATCTGCCAACTGAGCTTCTGTGATAGATTCTTCGATTGGAAGGAAATGAGAAACTTTAGTAAGCTTGTCGATGACAACGAAGATAGCATCATTACCACGGTTGGACTTGGGAAATCCAGTCACGAAGTCCATCCCAATATGGTCAAACTTCCATTCTGGAATAGCAAGAGGTTGGAGGAGACCACCTGGTCGTTGGTGTTCTGCTTTCACCCTTCTGCAGACATCACATTCATTCACGAATTGAGCAATTTCTTGCTTCATTCGAGTCCACCAATACGACAGCTTGAGGTCATGGTACATCTTCGTACTTCCAGGATGAATGGATAGAAGGGAATTGTGCGCCTCATTCATAATGACTTCCCTTAGATCACCTTTAGGAACCACAATTCGACCCTCGAAGAATAGTGTGTCTTTGTCATCAATGCGATAGCACTTGTACTTGGGTTGGCTCTTGGCAATCCCATTTTCACCTTCTTCACTATGGAATCCAGGAGTTGTGTGTCACGAATTTGATCTTCCGAAGTAGGAGAGACTTGGAGATTGGCAAGAAAGCCTTGAGGAACAACTTGGAGATTCAGTTTGTGGAAAGCTTCACAATGGTCCGGTTGGAAGGGCTTGAGAATTAAGCTGTTGCAGTAAGCCTTCCTAGTCAAAGCATCTGTAATGACATTGGCCTTGCTTGGAGTATATTCAATACTCAGATTGTATTACTGAACCATTTCAACCCAACGAGTCTGTCTGAGGTTGAGGTTGGGTTGAGTGAATATGTACTTGAGGCTCTTATGATTAGTGAAGATGTCCACTTTCCTTCCCAACAAGAGATGTCTCCACGTTAATTATGCATGCACAACTGCCGCCAACTCAAGATCATGAGTGGGGTAGTTACTTTCGTTGGGCTTCAACTGACAAGAGGTATACGCCACAACTTTCTTCTCTTGCATTAACACAGCACCGAGACCTTGCAGGGAAGCATCATAGAAAACTTCAAATGGCTTGGATTCATCAGGAGGAGTCAAGACAGGAGCTGTGACCAGCTTCTCTTTGAGGGTGTTGAAAGCAACGTCACATTCAGGCGTCCAGACATACTTGACATGCTTCTGGAGGAGGTTGGAAAGAGTCTTTGCAATCTTAGAGAAATTCTCAAAGAATCTCCGACAATAGCTTTCAAGCCCAAGAAAACTACGGAGCTGCTTGACATTCTGAGGAGGTTCCCAATTCACAATTGCAGACACCTTATCGAGATTAAAAGCGATGCCCTTGGCGGAGATGATATGACCAAGGTAAAGAACTTCGTCAAGCCAGAAGTCACACATGGAAAACTTCGCATAGAATTGATGCTCTGTGAGTTTCTCGAGTACCAATCTCAAATGCTTGGCATGATCCTCCTTATTCTTGGAAAAGACGAAAATATCATCGAGATACACCAGGACGAAATCATTTGTGTAAGGGTTGAAGATGAAGTTCATCATGCGAGAGAACATTGGAGGAGCATTGACAAGGCCGAAAGACATGACAGTATATTCATAAGAACCACAACTTGTTCTGAATGCTGTTTTGGGTATATCTTGCTCACGAATGCGAATCCGATGATAACCCATGCGGAGCTCAAGCTTGGAGAATACTTGAGCACCCTTAAGTTGCTCGAAAATCTCATTAATGTTGGGAAGTGGATACTTGTTCTTTATTCTCTTCTTGTTCAATGGACGGTAGTCGATGCAGAGTCGTTCCGTTCCATCCTTCTTCTTGACAAAAAGAACACCACAACCCCATGGAGATGAACTCGGTCTGATCAGACCCATACGCTCTTGTTCATCGAGTTGTTTCTTCAACTCCTTCAACTCCTCTGGTCCAAGCTTATAAGGACGCTTGCAAACAGGTTCCGTGCCAGGCTCAAGATCGATAACGAATTCAACTGGCCGGTGAGGAGGCATTCCCGGAAGCTCTTCTGGAAAGACGTCTTGATATTCACAAACGACTGGAATCTGAGAGATGGCATTCAACTCACCCTTCTCATTGAGAGAAAACAGTCGAATGGTTTCGTCACGAGCGGCATAGATGATCACCTCCTCAGAAGAGTTTGTCAATTGAATTTCTCTGGCAGCACAATCAAGCAGAGCCTTGTGCTTAGAAAGCCAGTCCATGCCGAGAATTAGATCAATATCCGAGTCACCAAGAACAATTGGAGAAGCCAGAAATTTATAGTCGCCCATCTCGATACCGACATTCGGAACCATCATGCTAGAGCTCAAACGCTTAGCCGGAGAAACAACTTGCAATGCTTTAGGTAATGCCTTAGTGTCAAAATTGTGCTTCGATGCAAATGGAAATGGCATGAAAAATGTGATGCACCAGTATCAAATAAGACTTTAGCAGGAATGGAGTTAACTGGAAGGTTACCCATGATCACTTCTGAAGAACCCATGATCATGTTGACCTTAGCATGCTTGGGATTATGCTTGACCAGTGTATTGCTGGCAGATCTCACAGGAGGAGGAGGCGAAAGGCGCCTTTGGTTGAAGCATTTGTTTTCATAGTGCCCTTCCTACTGACACTTGTTGCAAGTAACCTCTGAGAGCGGACGGTGATAAGGAGCACTTGACCTTGGAGTATGAGACTGAGCTTTGTTCTGATAGCCTGGGTTGGGTGGGTGGGAAGATCCATTGCCACCTTTGCTATTCTGCTGATAAGGCTGACGAAACGGAGGAGGAGGCAACCAGAACTTCTGTTGCTTAGCTACCACTTGTGATGAAGAAGAAGATTTAACTACATCCCTGACTCTCTTCTTAGATGCCTCACACTTGAGCTGAGAAGCTTCTTGCTTTAGTACCATGTTGTAGAATTCATCAAACTTAGTTGGCTCAAGAAGCACGAGAGCTAATTGCAGATCTTCTCTGAGGCCACCTCTGAATTGGTAAATCATACTCTTTTCATCAGGGATGTCTTGTTTAGCGAAGCAAGCGAGTTTCTGAAACTGGATATTGTATTGATACATGGACATGCTGCCTTGCTTGAGATTGCGGAACTCCTCACGCTTGCTCTCAACAACACTTGGTGGGATGTGATGAGCTTTGAAGTCTCGGCGGAAATCATTCCAGGTAATCACACGACCTCCTCTGGAATCTCTGTATTGTTGAAACCACTCAGCAGCTTGGTCCTTGAGTTGAAACGAAGCAAACTTGACAAAGTCCTCAGGCCTCACATTACTACACTCAAAATGTTTGCAGATATCCATGAGCCGGTCATTGGCGTCTATGGCCTCGACACAGTTGCTGAAGGACTTCGGCTGCTTTGCGAGGAACTGGTTGAGGGTAGAAAACTGAGGCTGATTGTTGCCTTGGCCTTGATTTCCTTGGTTGCCTTGCCCTTGGTTGCACTCTTGCAAGAGTTGCAAAAGAATCTGAATGTTGGCGTTGGTGGCTGCCATGACGGCTTGCCATGCCTCCGAAGGTGGAGGTGTTGGCGGAAGGTTCGACTGTTCCCCATCATTGCGGTCCGGATTCTGACGCGTTGGAGGAGCCATCCTTAAGAGGTTGACATCCGTTAGCATCTTGAAAAACAGATATTCAAGCTCAATCAATAGATCGGAATTGCAACATAAAGTCTTAACATTCAATCAAGGATGAACCAATGAATTCCAAAGTAAATCATCACACGTCCATAAGTTGAGAAGCCACTTAGATAAAGGTAGATGAATAAATCAACAAGGTACAGATATGAACAAATAAGTGGTAAGGATTACCCAATCACAAACCAAATATCCGTGGGAAGAAATACTAGAGCTACTTGAATTCCCACCTATGAAACTCTTGAAATTTTTTGGTTCTGCAATCAGGTGTTGGGGATATAGGGGAAGCATAATATCTCACCCAAACTAGCAAATCCTCCATCCAGCTGTATCCATCCTTCAACACATAACCAAGAAACCTTCGGAAATCATTTACCTCAACCTTCGAAAAGCATCTGTTATACGAGTTATGGCAATACTCCCGAACTCCCGCCCCATTACCGGGTGGCGTCAAGGTTATCTCACCAACAACTACATAAAAGAGATTTTCGTTGTCCGTGAACTCGGGTATTCCAGAACTGCTACGATAAAATTTTGAGGACAACACCTCGGAGATCAACTCCCCGGGACACTGCCACAACCCCTAAATGTCAGGAGGCACCAAGAACAATGTTCTCGTCACAAAACCATCGAAACGATTCCAAGATACCCGCGTGATCCTAATTTTTTTCATGAAATTTGAGGAGAGAAGAGTCAAAACTTCTACGTCAGGAGGCCTCACCAGAGCGACGAAGGGACTGAGAAGTAAAAAGAATCCTACTCTCCGATATATATAATCCTAAGACTCGAAACATTTTGTTCTAGACTCAACAATGTCACTTCACACAATATATAAATAATCCACAATACATAAACATTTTGTACTGAATAAGAAAGGGATAAAGAGTCGGCTTACAATCGCCACTTCACACAATACATAAATAATCCATACATCATCCAAGGTACAATCAAAGGTCTGACTATGGAACCAAAATAAAGAAAGACAACCCCAAATGCTAGATCCCCGATCATCCCAACTGGGCTCCTCTACTGATCATCCGGAAAAGAAACATAGTTACGGCCCGAATCCTCGTCCAACTCCCACTTGAGTTCGGTAGCGTCCCATGCACTGGCATCATCGGCACCTGCATCTGTTTGGATGTATCTATGAGTCACGGGGACTCAGCAATCTCACACCCTCGCGATCAAGACTATTTAAGCTTATGGGTAGGAAAAGGTAGTGAGGAGGATGTGACGCCCCCGATTTGACCGTACACTAATCATACACGCAAATGTGTACGATCAAGATCAAGGACTCACGGGAAGATATCACAACACAACTCTAGACACAAATTAAAATAATACAAGCTTTATATTACAAGCCAGGGGCCTCGAGGGCTCGAATACATAAGCTCGAAAACACAAGAGTCAGCGGAAGCAAAAATATCTGAGTACAGACATAAGTTAAACAAGTTGGCCTTAAGAAGGCTAGCACAAAAGTAGCAATGATCGAAAAGGCAAGGCCTCCTGCCTGGGACCTCCTAACTACTCCTCGAAGTCGAACTCCACATAGAATCATCCTCGGGATCGTCTGGCTCCTAGACTCCATCGTATGATCGCAATTACTGGGAAAAGGGGAAAAGAAGTAGGAAAGCAACCGCGAGTACTCATCCAAAGTATTCGCAAGCCAGGATCTACACTACATATGCATTGGTATCAATGAAATGGGTAGTATTTGTGGACTGAACTGCAGAATGCCAGAATAAGAGGGGGATAGCTAGTCCTATCGAACACTACGCTTCTGGCAGCCTCCATCTTGAAGCAGTAGAAGAGAGTAGATGGTAAGTTAACCAAATATCATCGCATAGCATAATCCTACCCGGCGATCCTCTCCCCACCATCATGTTAGAGAGCAATCACCGGTTGTATCGGGCACTTGAAAGGGTGTGTTTTATTAAGTATCCGGTTCTAGTTGTCATAAGGTCAAGGTACAAATCCGGGTCGTCCTTTTACCGAGGGACACGGCTATTCGAATAGATAAACTTCCCTCCAGGGGTGCACACATTTCCCAAAACGCTCGATCCCCTTTGGCCGGACACTTTCCTGAGTCATGCCCGGTCTCGGAAGATCAACACGTCGCAGCCCTACCTAGGCACAACAGAGAGGTCAGCACGCCGGTCTAACTCCTATGGCTTAGGGGTCTGGGCCCATCGCCAATTGCAAAACTGCACGTTGCGAGGGCGGCCGGAAGCAGACCTAGCCTCCCTAATACAAGAGCAGGCGTTCCAGTTTAATCTGGCGCACGCCGCTCAGTCGCTGACGTCAAGAAGGCTTCGGCTGATACCACGACGTCGAGTGCCCATAACTGTTCCCGCGTAGTTGGTTAGTGCGTATAGGCCAGTGTCCAGACTTAGATCAAATACCAAGATCTCGTTAAGCGTGTTATTTTGAAGTAACCATGGACGCCGGCCAGGGCCAGGCCCACCTCTCTCCTAGGTGGTCTCAACCTGCCCTGTCGCTCCGCCACAGAGTAACAGTCGAAGGCTGTCGGGAACCCAGGCCCACCACTACCTGGATAGAACCACCTGCCCCTTCAGCCCCCATATCCGAATCACTTGCTGGTACTCAACGAGCCGACCCAACTTTAGTCACAACATGTATCATGCGTAAAATGTATAGTATATATACCCATGATCATCTCCCAAGTGATCACGTCCCGATAGTATAGCATGGCAGACGGACAAGAATGAAGGGCCATTGATGGAAAACTAGCATCCTATACTAAGCATTTAGGATTGCAGGTAAAGGTAACAACAGTAGCAACAATGACAGGCTATGCAACACAATAGGATTATCGGAAAGCAGTAGCATGCTACACTATTCTAATGCAAGCTGTAGAGAGAAGAATAGGCGATATCGGGTTGATCAAGGGGGGGCTTGCCTTGTTGCTCTGACAAGGAGGGGCCGTCAACACCGTAGTCGAACTGGGGGTCACCGGCAGTCTCGGGTCTACCGGAAAGAAGTAATGGAGGGGGAACACAATAAATAATAGAGCAACCAAAGCATCACAAAGTGTAACATGGCATTACACGGTGCTAGAGGTGACCTAACGTAGTAGTAGGCGATACCGGCGAAGGGGGAAACATCCGGGAAAGTATTCCCGATGTTCGGTGTTTTTCAGACAGATGAATCGGAGGGGACGGATCCATGTTCGATGCAATGGGGGTATGTAACATGTATGTGGGTGGCGTAATCGGAATCTTCATACCTTTCTGATCATTTTTCATATATAAATTATTTCGATCTGAGTTACGGTTTATTTCCTATGATTTTCCAAAGTTTAAAAGATTTTTCTAAATTTCAGGAATTAAATTAATTCGAAAATTAACAGTGAACGCTATAGGCACCCAAAAGTGTACCCAGCCAAAGTGCACCTATGGCTGATAGTGGGCCAGGGAGGGTCCAGTCAGCAGCGTTGACTCAGTCAACATTTGACTGGTCAAAAGGTCAATAGTAAAAGTGGGTCCCGGCTGTCATTGACTTAGGCACTTTTATAATTTATCATTCTAATTTACAGTTAGGGCCACATGTCATATGTACATATATAAACTACTAAATTAACTACTCCTATTAACCAAACCTAACACTAAAAGGGCCGGCCCTAACAAACACGTACGCGCACACACATCACACGCACTCACGCACACACACATCACACACACACTCACAGCCATGGCCTTTGCCATGGCCATGGCCATTAGCAGCAGCAGTAGTAGCAAAGAAGCAGCGGCGCAGCAAGCAAGAGCAGCAGTAGTGCAAGAGCAGTGGCGATGGCAAGAGCAGCAGGAAGCAAAAGCAGCAGCGGCAGCAACAGCAGAGCAGCGGGCGAGCGGGCGGCTGCGTGGGGCGCCTGGACGTGACCAAAGGCGGCGCGGGCAGCAGTGTGCCCAAGGCAGCAGGCGGCGCAACGCAGGCGGGCACGGGCGCACTCACAAGTTACGGCCAGGGGGACGCGGGACGCGGCCACGGTGCGGTGAGCACGACACTAACAGACAACAAGGCGCATACAGTACGGGTGCAGCCATGGACGAGCACAAGGCGGCAGCTACAGCTATTGATCGAAGGGGGGAGTATGGTAATCGGAGGAGGGGCTCACCACGGAGCTCGTGGACGTGGTCAGGAGGTCGGGGGCACTCGGGAGGCGGCGCATCTGACGGCGAACGTCGGCGGCCGTGGTGAAGAAGATGGGCGATGGCGAGCTTCCGGTGTGCCCCTACTTGAATCGAAGCAAGCAGACGAAGGAGTCATCCATGCTGAAGCTCCTGGACATCCTCCCAGGCGCCGGGGAGGCCAGTGGCCGCGAGGACGATGATGGTGCAGCAGCAACGGCTCGGGCGTGATCTAAACAGAGAAGAGGAGATCGAGCAAGGGGGATATGGCACGCTAGGGTTTGTCTACAACAACGTGGGGCTCTTATCCTACTCAGGGGTGTAGGCGGATGATCGGCACGACGACATCCGCGGCCATGGAGGCGTGGATGTGCGCCACGGCGTGCCTCTGTCTTCTCCTCTGTACTGTACAGGAAGGGGAAGGCCTCAAGGTGGGCTGGCCCATGTACTATAGCACTCTCAGCCCACACGCCCAGTAGGATTTAGTATTTTCACTTTTATTTTCTATTTTATTTTCTAGCCTTTGTTTTGCATTTAGTTGGAGTACTAAATGAATTTTTCCAGGGGTGGAACTTGGCACATAATTCCCTTGCAGTATTTTGGTGTTGTACAAAAAGTCTCCGAGCATTTGGAGTTGTTTAAGCATTTTTAGAAATTGAAATGGTCGGTTAAAATGGCTGCTGGTCCACTGTTTAACATCTAGGGGCGTATTAACAACTTAAATAATGTTGGTTTCTTCATATCAAACAGTTAGTGAATATTTGCAATAACATGAACACTTTTTTATTTGAAGAAGTTTCATTTTGACTTTATTTTAAATTTTGAATTTGAACTTGGTTCGGACCAAAGTGAGGTTTAGCAAATTAATAGCGATAGCATGGCACCATTAGTGTGTGATTACTATAGATGAGCTACCGGGGTGTTACAGTGGAGCTGCAGCAAGCACTAGCATATAAGGTGGCTAACATACGCAAAAGAGAGCGAGAAGAGAAGCAACGCAATGGTTGAGAAGCTAGAAGTGATCAAGAAGTGATCCTGAAGCTACTTACGTTCAAGCATAACACGAGACCGTGTTCTCTTCCCGGACTCCGCTGAAAAGAGACCATCATGGCTACACACGCAGTTGATTCATTTTAATTAAATTATGTGTCAAGTTCTCTACAACCGGATATTAACAAATTCCCATCTGCCCATAACCGCGGGCACGGCTTTCGGAAGTTCAAAACCCTGCATGAGTGTCCCAACTTAGTCCATCACAAGCTCTCACGGTCAATGAAGGATAATTCCTTCTCCCGGGAAGACCCGATCAGTCTCGGAATCCCGGTTACAATACAGTTCGACAATGGTAAAACAAGACCAGCAAAACCACCAGATGTGCCGACAAATCCCGATAGGAGTCGCACGTATCTCTTTCTCTAGGCAACACCGGATGAGACTAGCTACGAGTAAAACCAACCCTCAAGTTTCCCCAAGGTAGCCCTGCAGGCAGCTCGGTTCGGACCAACACTTAGAGAAGCACTGCCCCGGGGGGGTTTAAAATAAAGATGACCCTTGAGTCTGCAGAACCCAAGGGAAAGGTATATGGTGGTAGGTAGGCAAATGGTAAAACCAAGGTTGGGCCTTGCTGGAGGAGTTTTATTCAAAGCAAACTGTCAAGGGGTTCCCATAACACCCAACCTCGTAAGGAACGCAAAATCAAGGAACATAACACCGATATGACGGAAACTAGGGCGGCAAGAGTGGAACAAAACACCAGGCATAAGGCCGAGTCTTCCACCCTTTACCAAGTATATAGATGCATTAAAGTAAATAAGAGATAATAATGATATCCCAACAATATCCATGTTCCAACATGGAACAAAACTTCATCTTCACCTACAACTAGCAACACTATAAGAGGGGCTGAGCAAAAGCGGTAACATAGCCAAACAACGGTTTGCTAGGAAAGGTGGGTTAGAGGCTTGACATGGCAATATGGGAGGCATGATATAGCAAGTGGTTGGTAGCATGACATAGCAATAGAGCGAACAACTAGCAAGCAAAGATAGAAGTGATTTCGAGGGTATGGTCATCTTGCCTGCAAAGTTCTCAGAGTTGTCGAAAGCTTGATCCTCGTTAGCATACTCAACAGGTTCCTCGATCACGTACTCGGCTCCCGGCTCTACCCAAAGCAAGAACACAAGCAAAGGACCAACAATCAATCACGGTGCAATGCACAAGCAACATGATGCAAAACATGGCATGATATGGGAGATGAGATATGCAATGCATATGCGTGCTCCAGAAGGAAAAGAAAGATCAAGGCATCAACTTGGCAAACCAAGTGTGTCTCTGGAAAGACGAGATTATTTTGGTTGAAATCGATATAAAGATCACCGGAAACGGATGCACGGTTTGCAAATGGCAAGCAAAACAAGAATGGCACAATTCTGCGATTAACAGCACGATAGCATCTAGAATGCAACAAGAAACTAAGCTACTACACTCCAACATAACAACAAAGCATATGGCAGTTATGTACAAGAGATGCTTGACAAAACATGAACACTGAACTACAACTAAATCACACAAGAGAAGGTTCAAACAAGCATGACAAAAGTGCAAAAGATATCAGCTTCACAGACTTAGAGAAATTACTAACATGTCAAAAACAACATCAGGAAGCCATGTTTAGAGCAAGCAAACAACATACTTCAGGAATATATCATAGCAATACAAGGCATGGCCTGATTCTAATAAATGCATATAACAAAAGTCCCTTACTGATCATGAGCCAAAAAGGAACAGAAGATATGATGACACCCATGTAAACATAGCAAGTTTTATTAACAGTTTCAGACTTGGCAGAAAATAGAGCATGGCATAAATAGAATTATGAAGGCAACTTTAAGAGCTCAAACCACTCAACACAAAGCCTTGCATGACAAAAGAAGCATACCTACAGCAAGATGACATGTCCATGAAGCTAACCATGGCAAGATCAAGTTCATAGCATGCATGGAGCACTAGCAACAACCATGGCAATATTGATTAACATGTAAACAATCTGCCAGGAACATTTTATAGCGAAAGTAGAGCAAGAACAAGACATGATAGGGCACTCCATAATTGCAAACAGGGGCATGGATGGATAGATCATAACCATATGTTAAAAACACCCTTACTGGAGTAACTCAAAACAAGCATGGATATCACTGTAGCATCAAGTTTACATGGCATCAAAATAACAGCAGGAAAATGATGGAAAAATCCTAAGTCCCTGAAAACAGCAACATCATGAAGGCTACTTTGCATGCTTGTGCTAGTCACCACATAGATCAAAAAAATACAAGACAAGCACCCCTGTAAAGACGACATGATATAGTTCCGATCACATGTAGATCTCATGCCCATATGACGCACACATCAAATGTGACAAAAATGACAAATCACCATAAACTGATAAGTAGCAGCAGTAAACATTTTATAGCACTTTTGCATCAATGATTAGGGCATCAAGATGAACTGAAACAAGCATGCCACAATAGAATAAAATGAAGAGCATATCACAGTGAACATTTTTATATAAAATATGCATGAAATAGAGCTACGGTCATGGAGATACGAGGCGATGAACAGGGGCATAAAATGTTGCAGGGGAAAAGACTTAGGCAAAAATCAACCTCCAAATCTGGATCTAGGGTTTGACCCGGGCGCGTGCGGATCGAGGTTCGTCAGGGAGGCGGCCGGAGTTCGCCGGAGCTGGGGAGATGGCCGGAGAGGAGGGATCCGGCCGGATCTGGCCCGGGAGGACCCCAACGCGGCGGAGGACGGCGGCTCCGGTGGGGTCCTGGTGCGGGATGTCGAGGCGGCGGCGGAGGAGGTTGCCGGAGCGGAGGAGGAGCTCCGGTGGCGGCGGATGGCGACGGCGAGCGCGCGGCGAGCGGGCGTGGGCGGCGACGGATGGGCCTCGCGGGCCGGCGGCGAACAGCGGCGGCGGACGCCACGTGGCGCGCCCGGATTTGTGCGGGCGGCGGCGGCGACTGTGTCCGACGGAGTTGGACGTGTCCGGTGGCGGTGGGGCGATTTCAAGGGTTTCGGGACACGGGATTTCGGAGGAGTGCACCTGTTTATAGCTAGGAGGAGGTAGGAGTGTCCAAATGAGGTGTAGTTTTCGCCCACACGATCGTGATCCAATGTCGGAGGACATGGAAGTGGTTTGGATGGGTTATTGGGCCGTTTTGGAGGGGTGTTGGCTGCAACACAAAATAGGCTTTTGCAGTTCCCCGGTTAACCGTTGGAGGATGAAACGAACTCCAATGGACGAAATTTGACAGGCGGTCTACCGGTGATGTACCAAGGCCACTTGGCAAATCTCGGTCCATTCCGAGAACGTTTAACACCCGCTCATGAAAGGAGACAAGGGGGGTGCGCCGGTGCACGTAGGAGTGTCGGATTGCAAAACGGATAACTGGGAAAATGGTCGGATGGATGAGACGAACACAAATGCAAATGCGATGCACATGATGACATGATATGAAATGCATGACATGAACAAAATGCAAAACGAAGACAAAACCCCAACCACGAAGGGAATCTCATAACTTAAAACCGGAAATGGCAAGAGTCGGAGTTACAAATATGGCAAGTTGCATTTGGGGTGTTACACTATGGATTTCAATTTTGTTGGTAGGAACAATTTTGGTAATAACACATATAGAGGTAATTTTAATCCTAGGCCATTTCCTAGGAATTCCTCTAATAATTATGGTAATTCGTACAACAATTCTTATGGATATTATAAAAAGAAGCCCTCTGATTTTGAGAATAGTGTTAAAGAATATATGAGTTTGCAAAAGAGTTTTAATGCTTTGGTTGAAGAAATATTGCTTAAGATTGATGATTTGGCTAGGAACATGGATAGAATTTCTCTTGATGTTGATTCTTTGAAACTTAGGACTATTCCACCCAAGCATGATATCAATTAATCTCTAAAGGCTATGAGAACCTCCATTGATGTGTGCAAAGAAAGTACCGCTAAGATGCGCACCAAACGAGATTGGTTTGTAAAAACGTGTTCTCCTAGTTTCCACGAAAGTAATGATGAATATCTTAAAGTGATTGATCTGACTCCTATTGAATCTTTGTTTTCCAATTTAAATCTTGATAAAGATGGTTCTAGAGATGAGTCAACTTTAGTTAAAAGACATGCCAATAATTCGGAGTTTTTAGTTCTTGATGCAAAAATTGATAAAAGTGGGATTGGAGAGGTCAAAACTTTAAGTAGCAATGTACCCACTCTTTTAGATTTTAAGTAATTTAATTGTGATTAATTGTTCTTTAATAGATTGTATTTCCTTGTTGCAGTCCATGTTGAATTATCCTCATGCTTATAATCAAAACAAAGCTTTACTAAACATATCGTTGATGCGATGATGCAATCTTTTGAAGAAAAGCTTGAATTGGAAGTTTCCATCCCTAGAAAACTTTATGATGAGTGGGAACCTACTATTAAGATTAAGATTAAAGATTATGAGTGCCATGCTTTGTGTGATTTCGGTGCTAGCATTTCCACGATTCCCAAAACTTTATGTGGTGTGTTGGGTTTCCGTGAATTTGATGATTTTTCTTTAAATTTGCATCTCACGAATTCCATTATTAAGAAACATATGGGAAGGATTAATGATGTTCTTATTGTTGCAAATAGGAATTATGTGCCCGTAGATTTCATTGTTCTTGATATAGATTGCAATCCTACATGTCCTATTATTCTTGGTAGACCTTTCCTTAGAACGATTGGTGCAATTATTGATATGAAAGAATGAAACATTAGATTTAATTTCTGTTAAGGAAGGTCATGGAACACTTTCCAAGAAAGAAAATTAAATTGCCATATGAATCTATTATGAGAGCTACATATGCATTGCATACCAAAGATGACAATATCTAGATCTATTTGTGTTTTTATCCCTAGCTAAGGGCATTAAACAATAGCGCTTGTTGGGAGGCAAACCAATTTTATTTTTTTCTTAATTTTTTTGCTTCTATTTTGCAATAGATAGTTCATCTAGCCTCTGGTTAGATGTGGTTTTGTGTTTTAATTAGTGTTTGTGCCAAGTAAGACCTTGGGGATGGCTTACGGTGATAGTTGATTTGATCTTGCTGAAAAATAGAAACTTTTGCGCCCAGGAAAACAATTCTCATTTTTAACAAAAGCGTGATAAAAATACTAATTCTTCTTGAACAATATAGTAAATAATTTTCTCAGGTTTTCCTAAATTTTGAGAATTTTTGGAGTTACAGAAGTATTGGAGAGTTATAGATTACTACAGACTGTTCTGTTTTTGACATATTCTGTTTTTTATGTGTTGTTTGCTTATTTCGATGAATCTATGGTATTATCGGGGGTTATGAACCATGGAAAAGTTGGAATACAGTAGATATTACACCAATATAAATAAATAAATAATGAGTTCACAACAGTAACAAAAGTGATGATTTATTTTCTTATACTAACGGAGCTTATGAGATTTTCTGTTGAGTCTTGTGTTGTGAAGTTTTCAAGTTTTGGGTAAGGATAAGCTTGGGGATGCCCAAGGCACCCCAAGGTAATATTCAAGGACAACAAAGGGCCTAAGCTTGGGGATGCCCCGGAAGGCATCCCCTCTTTCGTCTTCATCTATCGGTAACTTTACTTGAGGGCTATATTTTTATTCACCGCATGGTATGTGTTTTGCTTGGAGCATCTTCTATGACATGAGTCTTTGCTTTTTAGTTTGCCACGATCATCCTTGCTGTACACACCTTTTGTGAGGGACACGCATGAGTCGTTATTTATTATAATACTATATGTGCTTCACTTATATGTTTTGAGCCAGGCAATTTTGCTCTAGTGCTTCACTTATATCTTTTTAGAGCACGGCGGTGGCTTTATTTTATAGAAATTATTGAACTCTCATGCTTCACTTATATTATTTTGAGAGTCTCCAAAAAGCATGATAATTTTCTTTGGTTATAAATTTAGTCCTAATATGATAGACATCCAAGGGGTTATAATAAAAACTTTCATATAAAGTGCATTGAATACTATGAGAAGTTTGATTCTTTATGATTATTTTGAGATATAAATATGGTGATATTAGAGTCATGCTAGTGAGTAATTGTGGATTGTAGAAATGCTTGTTTTGAAGTTTTTGATTCCCGTAGCATGCACGTCTGGTGAACTGTTATGTGATGAAGTCAGAGCATGAATTATTTATCGATTGTCTTCCTTATGAGTGGCGGTCGGGGACGAGCGATGGTCTTTTCCTACCAATCTATCCCCCTAGGAGCATGTGTGTAGTACTTCGTTTCGATAACTAATAGATTCTTGCAATGAGTATGTGAGTTCTTTATGACTAATGTTGAGTCCATGGATTATACGCACTCTCACCCTTCCACCATTGCTAGCCTCTCTGGTGCCGCGCAACTTTCACTGGTACCATACACCCACCATATACCTTCCTCAAAACAGCCACCATACCTACCTAATATGGCATTTCCATAGCCATTCTGAGATATACTGCCATGCAACTTTCCACCATTCTGTTTATTATGACACGCTTCATGATTGCCATATTTCTTTGCATGATCATGTAGTTGACATCGTATTTGTGGCAAAGCCACCGTTCATAATTTTTTCATACATGTCACTCTTGATTCATTGCACATCCCGGTACACTGCCGGAGGCATTCATATAGAGTCATATTTTGTTCCAGGTAACGAGTTATAATTCTTGAGTTGTAAGCAAATAAAAGTGTCATGATCTTGATTATAAGAGCATTGTCCCATGTGAGGAAAGGATGATGGAGACTATGATTCCCCCACAAGTTGGGATGAGAATCCAGAAGAAAAAAAATAGGCCAAAAAATGAGAGAAGGCCCAATACAAAAATGAGAGAAAAGAGATAATTGGCAATGTTACTATCCTTTTACCACACTTGTGCTTAGAAGTAGCACCATGATCTTCATGATAGAGAGTCTCCTATATTGTCACTTTCATATACTAGTGGGAATTTTTTATTGTAGAACTAGGCTTGTATATTCCAATGATGGGATTCCTCAAATTTCCCTAGGTCTTCATGAGAAAGCGAGTTGGATGCACACCCAATTAGTTTCTCTTTGAGCTTTCGTAAACTTGTAGCTCTAGTGCATCCGTTGCATGGCGATCCCTACTCACTCACATTGATATCTATTGATGGGCATCTCCATAGCCCGTTGATACGCCTAGTTGATGTGAGACTATCTCCTTCTTTTTTTCTTCTCCACAACCACCATATTCTATTCCACCTATAGTGCTATGTCCATGGCTCACGCTCATGTATTGCGTGAAAGTTGAAACGGTTTGAGAACATCAAAAGTGTGAAACAATTTCTTGGATTTTCATCTGGGTTGTGCATGATTTTAATATTTTGTGTGATGAAGATGGAACATACCCAGACTATATGATTTTGTAGGGATAAGCTTTCTTTGGCCATGTTATTTTGAGAAGACATAATTGCCTTGTTAGTATGCTGGAAGTATTATTGTTTTTATGTAAATATTAAACTTTTGTTTTGAATATTATGGATGTGAACATTCATGCCACAATAAAGAAAAGTTACATGGATAAATATGTTTGGTAGCATTCCGCATCAAAAATTTAGTTTTTATCATTTACCTACTCGAGGACGAGCAAGAATTAAGCTTGGGGATGCTTGATATGTCTCCAATGTACCTATAATTTTTTATTTTTCCATGCTATTATATTACCTGTTTTGGATGTTTTATATGCATTAATATGCTAGTATTTTATATTATTTTTGGGACTAACCTATTAACCTGGAGCCCAGTGCCAGTTTCTGTTTTTTTCCTTATTTTAGAGTTTCGCAGAAAAGGAATACCAAACGGAGTCCAAACGGTATGAAACCTTCGCGATGATTTTTCTTTGACTAGAGGACACCCAGAAGACTTGGAGATCAAGTTGGAGGAGTCACGAGGTGGCCACAAGGGTGGAAGGCGCCCCCAAGGGGTAGGGCGCGCCCCCTATCTTGTGGGTCCCCCGTGACTCCCCTGACCTAATTCCCTCGCCTATATATTCACATATATCTCCAAACCACCAGAAGTATCCATGAAAACACTTTTCCACCGCTGCAACTTTATGTACCCATGAGATCCCATCTAGGGCCCTTTTCCGGCACCTTGCCGGAGAGGGATTCGATCACGAAGGGCTTCTGATGTCTACGACGCAACTTTATTCTTGTAGACTAGTGTTGGGCCTCCAAGCGCAAAGTTATGTAGGGCAGTAGCAATTTTCCCTCAAGTGGATGACCTAAGGTTTATCAATCTGTGGGAGGTGTAGGATGAAGATGCTCTCTCTCAACGAACCCTGCAATCAAATACAAGAAATCTCTTCTGTCCCCAACACACTCAATACAATGGCAATTTGTATAGTTGCACTAGTTCGGCGAAGAGATGGTGATAAAAGTGTAATATGGATGGTCGAAATATATTTTTATAATCTGAATAAAAAAACAGCAAGGTAGAAAATAGTAAACAGGCACAAAAACGGCGCTTGAAAATGTGGACTAGGGTTTGTACTTTCGCTAGTGCAATCTCTCAACAATGATAATATAATTGAATCATATAACCGTCCCTCAACGTGTAACAAAGGATAAGTCCAAAGTTCCTATCTAGCAGAGAACATAAGAATACATTGTTTGTAGGGTACGAAACCACCTCAAAGCTATTATTTCTGATCAATCTATCCTAGAGTTCGTACTAAAATAACACGAAGGCAAATTCAGATTCATAATATTCAATCCAACACAAAGAACTTCAAAGAGTTCCCCAAGATTTCTATCGGAGAAACAAAGACAAGAACATGCATCAACCCCTATGCATAGATTAGCCCAATGTCACCTCGGGAATCCGCGAGTTGAGTGCCAAAACATATATCAAGTGAATCAATACGATACCCCATTGTCACCACGAGTATTCAATTGCAAGACATATATCAAGTGTTCTCAAATCCATAAAGTATTCAATCCGATAACAACGAAATCTCAAAGGGAAAAACTCAATTCATCACAACAAGATAGAGAGGGGAAAACACCATATGATGTGACTATATTAACAAAGCCCGCGATACATCAAGATAGTGACATCTCAAGAACAAGAGTGAGAGAGATTAAACACATACCTACTGGTACAAACCCTCAGCCCTGAGGGTGGACTACTCCCTCCTCATCGTGGTGGCCACCGGGATGATGAAGATGGCCACCGGAGATGATTTCCCCCTTCCGGTAGGGTGCCGGAAAGGGTCTAGATTGGTTTTTCATGCCTACAGTTCCTTGCGACGGCGGAACTTCTGATCTAGGTTAACCCCGATGGTTTTCGACATATTTGTGAATTTATAGGGTAAAGAGGGGGTGCGTGAGGCCACCGAGGTGGGCACAACCTACCTGGGCGTGCCCTGGTGTGTTGTGCCCCCCTCGGGGCACCCCCAGGTGCTTCTTTGGCCCATCCTGGGTGTTCTGGTCCATAAAAAATCTACAAAAAGTTTCGCGGTGTTTGGACTCCGTTTGATATTGATTTCCTGCGATGTAAAAGACAAGCAAAAAACAACAACTGGCACTGGGAACTGGGTCAATAGGTTAGTCCCAAAAAATGATATAAAGTTGCTATAAAATGATTGTAAAACATCCAAAATGATGAAATATTAGCATGAATACTTCATAAATTATAGATATGTTGGAGACGTGTCAGCATCCCCATGCTTAATTCCTACTCGTCCTCGAGTAGGTAAATTATAAAAGAATAATTTATGAAGTGTGAATGCTAGCAAAGTGCATAAGTTTGATCAATGATAATTTCAATCACTTTTCCTAGCATCATAACAGCAATTCTTTCCTATGAAATTTCTCATGTTAAAGTAGCAACCAATTCACATGTTAAGGTTCAAACAATGAACTCTCTTGAAACTCAACAACCTATGTTCTCAGTCACCAAGCAAATGCAATTCAACTTATTCAACAGAGTTTAAGTAAGAGTTCCACATACTCAACCATCATATAGTCTTCTATGATTACTAACACTCAGCGCATGCACATGAGCAAAACGTTTCTACTGGGCACATAGAAAGATAGGGGCTTATTGTTTTGCCTCCCAATGTATTCTCCTCAAGGGTGATGTCAACAATAATAACTCATGCTACCCATATCCAACTGGATATATGTGCCTAGATCTTTCCTCACCACATGATGCTTACCAAAAGATAAAAATAAAAAGGGAATAGAGAGAAAAACTTTGACTCTTTGCATGAAAGTAAATACCTAAAAGTAAAATATAGGCCCTTCGCAGAGGGAAGCATAGGTTGCCATGTGCTTATTTGTTTGCATGCTCAACCTCTTAGTGCAAAAGAACATCACATTATATTGCCCCTTATGATAGCAACCTTTATTCTGCAGTCTGTCGCTTTTATTCTTTGCCATCACAAGTTTGTACAACGCTCAATTTTCTCTTATACTAAATGATCTCACACTTTTAGAAGAAATTTTTATTGCCTTATTGCACCAATGACAACTTACTTGAAGGATCTTGCTCAATCCTTAGGTAGGTATGGTGGACTCTTGAAATAAGATTTGGGTTTAAGATTTTTTGGATGCACAAGTAGTATCTCTAGTTGGTGTGAAATTTTTGGCTAGCAAAGATGGGGGGCAAGCACTATGTAACGCCCAGGATGTAACTTTCCACAATTGTAACTCTAACTCTTGCTATTTCCGTCTATGTGATATGATATTTCCTTCGTGGTTGTGTTTTTGTCTTTGTTTTGCATTTTGTTCATGTCATGCATTTCATCTCATGTCATCATGTGCATCTCATTTGCATTCGTGATCGTCTCATGCATCCGGTCATTTTCCCATTGTCCGTTTCGCGATCCGACACTCCCACATGCACCCATTGCACCCCTCAAATATTGTTTCGTGAGTGGGAGAAAAATGTTCTCGGAATGGGTCGACATTTGTCGAGTGGCCTTGGTACATCACCGGTAGGCCGCCTGTCAAATTTCGTTCCATTGGGCGGTCATTCGATGCCTCAACGGTTAACCGGGTAACCGCAAAAGCCCCTTTCTATTTGCAGCCTAGCACCTCCCCAAAATAGCCCACTAGCCCATCGAAACCCCCTCCATGCTCTCCGTTGTTGGATCACGATCACGTGGGCGAACACCACACCTCATTTGGACTCTCCTAGCTCCTCCTACCTATAAAAGCCCCCCCCCCCCGAAATTTCAGCGAACCCTAGATCAATCGCCTCCACCTCGCTGCCAGACGCGACCGGACCGCGCCGGACATGCCCGCGCCGCCGCTCCAGACCACTCATGTCACGCCATGTGGTCACCCGTGCCCACTTCACCGCACCGTCTCCCGCGGCCCGCCGGGTCCCAGGCGGGGCCCGCCCAGCCCGATACGCCGCCGCCGCCAACGGTGGGACACCCCGAGCCCGAGCCCATGGCTCTGCTCGCCGGCGACGCCCTCTGCAACCCTTCGCCGCCCGATCTGCCGCAGCGCCACCCGCCATCTCCGGCGCCGCCGGTCCGCCTGCCGCCGCCGCGAGCTCGCTGTCGCCTCGGCTTCCAGCCGCCGCCGCCGACCTAGTCGCCCGCGCCGCCACATCAGCCGCTGTTGTCGCCGTCCGCCATCATCGTCGCGTCTCCGGTGAGATCCGGATGGAGTGGACTAGATCCACCGGGAGATGAACCAAACGCCTCGCCCGTCCCGGATCCCTTCGTCCCACACCGCTCTGTCCCGTTGACTTTCGCGTGGTATAAATTCCACCAAGTCCCAGATCCCTAACATTATGTGCTCATCTTTGACATGCCATATGTCCATGCTCATCACTCCGATTTGTGCATATGATATATCAAAATGTTTGTCTCGTGATGCTCTTCATGTTAGTATCATTTTCATACATGTTAATGTCCATATTGTAGCCCTAATCTTCATTGCAAAAGTGCTATATGATGTTGTCTGCTGGAATTCAACATAACTTGCTGAATTGTCATTTTCGTTGCATTCTATGTGTGGATCCTATCAGCATAATGTCTACATGTGTTATGAGATCTAGCATGCCATCTTTACAGTGGTGCAAGCCTTGTATTTTTATGAGCTATGTGGTGACTATCACTAGCATGCAAAGTAGGCTATGTGATGTTGCTGATTTCAAACACTTAATAATTTTGCTGCCATGTTGTCTTCTTGCTTCCAGGAGATCCATGCAAATTTTGAGGTAGTTCAGTAAGAGTGTTTTGAAGACGTGATATTTCTCCATCAATTCATGGCTCTGGTTGCAATTATGGAGTAGTGTAGCTTGTCATTTCAATGCTCTACTTTTGCTGAGTATTGTTCCTGGCAGATTGTTAACATGAAGTTCATTTTTTCCCATGGGTGTTGCTAGTGATACATGTACCCTATGAACTTTCTCTTGCCATGTTTAGCTTCATGAATATCTCTACTTACTGTTGGTTACCTTGTGATGCCATGAAAAGCTTTGTGGTCAGTGGCATGAGCTTGCAAAGTTGCTATCATGAATCTGTTCCTGTCATGCTCTGTTTTTTTCTAAGTCTAAAACTGATGATACAACTTGCCATGTTTGCATTGATGCTACCATCTTGTCCATGCATCTTTGGTTAAATTTCAGTAAGGGAGTTTTGTTATATGTCTTTAGTACTAGCATTGCATGCCTTTGTTTTCCATTATATGTTCCTGTAGCATGTTGTTTGCTAACTCTCAACATTGCTACCTGATGCTGTTTTGACATGTTTAGTATTTTCACTAAGTCTGTGAATCTGTTATCATTTGCATTTTTGCGATGCTATTTTAGGATTGTTCTAGTGAGTTCTAGCAGGGGCTCAGTGACCATGATTTGTAGAGCTTCACCTGTACTTTTATGCCATGTGCTTTGTTGCTATGTTGGAGTGATTTAGCATAGTTTCTTGTTGCATCCTAAGTGCTATGATGCTGTTAAGCGAGGATTTGCATCATTCTTGGTTTGCTTGTCATCTGCAAACCATGCATCCTTTTTCGGTGATCCTTATATCGATTTCGACCGAAATCACCCATCTTTCCAGTGGAATGCTTGGTTTGACAAGTTGATGCCTTGATCATCCTTTCCCTTCTGGATTATCCATATGCATTGCACATCATATCTTGCATTCCATGCCATGTCTTGCATCATGTTGCTTGGCATTGCACCATGATTGATTGTTATTCCGTTGCTTGTGTTCTTGCTTTGGTGTCTGGCGGTGAGATGACCATCTGCTCGGAAGGTGGATTGTCCACAGGTGAGACGGATTAATTGTATCAATTGCAAGATGGTGGGCTTGGGGGCTTTTCCGATGGCAGTAGTATTCTGGACCCCTTTGAGCCGCCAAGCAGGGCAGGGATCTTCATGACTGGCACGCAACCCGTTCAAAACTCTACGGCTGCGGCACGATAACCTCTGGGTCAGCGGCGGACGGGGCAGGAGGCCTTGCGCGCACGTCGGCTCAGGTACTGATGGATCTCATGGATAGGATGACAACCCTGTTAACTGCCATGGTTAACCCAGCATATCAGGCTCAGCACGATGCAGAAGTGGCACGGTTACGTGAGGACGTAGCACAAGCCAAGGAAAACCTAGCAGCGAAAGACGTCAGGATGGCCGCGGAGCGGGCGGCTTTGGATGCTCGAGCTCAGCAGATTCAATCAAAAGCTTTCCAACTCACGATGGAACTAAACGCATGAAATGAGGTCATGAGGAGAAGACACCAGAAGGCTCAATCTTGTCTGCCTCTGACTTATGATCCTAAAAACCACTTCCGCACACCCGGTGCAGGCCCGAGTAACCCGCCGGAGGTAAACCGGGTGGCAACGCCCGGGGCTGGGGCGCCGGTTCAGCCACGGGTGATGGAACCTCCTCGCATGAATACTGCTCCACCTCCTTATGTACCAACACCACCGGGTCATTATTCTAATTCTTTGGAGAACATGATCGCTGCGGCAGTGCGATTGTCGGCTCTCCCAGCAGAGGGTGACTCTCCGACGACGATTGATACCCGAAGTGTCAGAGAACTTCTTCAGACTGCTCTGGCACAGAAGGAGGCATATTCTTATAGTCGAGACAAGATTCATTCAACTCCTCGCCCAAGCCGGAGCCCGAGTTATAGCAGGCACATAGATTCAGCAGGCGTTTCAAGCAACGCCCGGCGCCGTGACCAACCGTGCGGGCATGACCCAACACGTGATGGAGCTCTTAACTTAGTTGATCCGGACAGGATTCGCCAAGAGGTTGAGCGAGCGGCTCAACAGGCAGCTGAATAGGTGGCTCAGCGGGCGGCTCACTAGTCTTCCCCAGTTCATCCGACAACCTCTATTAAGGGAGGCGTGACCACAAGGACTGGAGGTGTCCCTTGCTTGGTACCTGCTCTGCATAATGAGTGTTTGCCCAAGGATTTCAAGGGGCCTCGAAAGGTGCCTAATTACACGGCCGATTTACAGCCAGGGGCATGGATTGAAAGCTATGAGATGGACATGGAACTACTAGAGGTGAGTGACGCGGCATTGGCCAAGTACTTCACCATGATGTTGGATGGAATGTCCCGCACTTGGTTGAAGGGGCTGTCACCCAATTCCAATGGTTCATGGGCAGAATTAAAAGCCCGCTTTATTCAGAATTTCAAAGACACCTGCAAGCAGCCCATGTCAATTGTGGAATTGACTAATTGTAAACAAGAGGAAGGTGAGTCCACGACCCATTGGGTGCACCGGGTCAAAGCCATAATACATTCATCTGATAATACATTCAAGAACTCTTACATATTCAATAGCAATCATGGGCCGGGTGGCGTCTCAGGAGGTGGCGGTTTTCATGGTCCGAGCGGCGGTTCAAATTCCAATTTTCAAGGCTATCAAGGAAATCAAGGTGGCTATAATCAGCAATCTGGCCAGGGAGGTCACCACCAGCAGCAATCTGGATACCAGATCAATCCAAAGCAGTTGAATAGTGGACAGTATCATGTGTTCACCACCAGTTTGTGCAGACGAGACCAGAAGCTTCATAAGAGGGCTGTGAATGTTGTTGAGCCGGCAGTCCCTAGTTATTTGAGATGGTCTGAGCAGCATATTCTATGGAGTAGGGAAGATCACCCCCCCGGGTTGACAATCCGGGTCACCTGGCCTTGGTGGTGGCACCTCAAGTTGGTGGATATAAATTCACTAAAGTACTCATGGACGGAGGCAGTAGCATCAACATCCTCTATTATGAGACTTTCCGTCGCATGGGGTTGACTGACAAAAATCTTAAGAACTCCAATACCGTTTTCCATGGAGTGGTACCTGGTAAGTCGGCGTACCCAGTGGGCAAGATTGAACTGGAAGTAGCCTTTGGAGATGAGCATGATTCTAGGGTTGAGAAGTTAACTTTTGAGGTGGTCAAAATCAAGAGCTTGTATCACGCCCTGTTTGGACGACCGGCTTATGCCAAGTTCATGGCACGGCCGTGTTATGTTTATTTGCAGCTTAAAATGTCGGGTCATAAGGGCACAATCACAGTGCATGGGAGTCGGAAGATAGCCTTGGAATGTGAGGAAGGTGATGCTGCTTACACTGAATCTGTTTGTGCAACAGAGGAGTTAAAGTTTTACAAGGACAATGTTGACCCGGCGGACATGACGTCTTTGAAAAAGCCAACTACAGAACATGAGCCGGTCCTGAAGTTTAAGTTGGCGGATGACACCAAGCTTGTCGATTTTGTTCCAGGTGACTCATCTAAGCAGTTTAGTATCAGTGCTAATCAGGATCCAAGATAGGAAAGCGCGCTCATCGAGTTCATCTGTGAGAACCGGGACATCTTTGCATGGAAACCTTCTGACATGCCAGGTGTATCGAGAGAACTCGCTGAGCACACTCTCAAATATTGATCCAAAATTTAAGCCGGTCAAGCAATTTCTTCGGTGGTTCAATGAGGAGAGGTGCAAGGGCATTAGTGAAGAAGTGGCCCGACTCTTGGCGGCCGGGTTCATTATTGAAGTTTTTCATCCAGAGTGGATGGCTAACCCGGTGCTCGTGCTGAGAAAGAATGGCACCTGGCGTATGGGTGTGAATTACACAGACTTAAACAAAGCTTGTCCGGCTGATCCTTTCGCTCTCCCTTGTATTGATCAAATCATTGATGCTATGACGGGTTGTGAGCGTTTGAGCTTTTTGGATGCTTATTCTGGTTATCAACGGATCAAAATGGCAGTTAAGGACCAGGAGAAGACGGCTTTTATTACTCCGTTTTGAGCATTCTGCTATGTGTCTATGCCTTTTGGGCTTAAGAGTGCCCAGGCGACTTATCAGCGATGTGTGTAGAACTGTCTTCACAATCAGATTGGGCGCAATGTTCATGCGTATGTGGACGATATTGTGGTGAATTCCAGAGAGAAGGAGACCTTGATAGATGATCTGAAGGAAACCTTTGATAACCTCCGGGTCTATAAGATGATGCTTAACCCAGCCAAGTGTGTTTTTGGAGTACCAGCGGGCAAGCTTTTGGGTTTTCTGGTTTCTAACAGAGGCATCGAGGCTAACCCGGAGAAGATCAAAGAAAGGACATCTTTAGCTAAGCCGGCGTGCATCAATGACGTTCAGCGTTTGGCGGGTCGTATTGCTGCTTTAAGCCGGTTCATAAGCTGGTTAGGTGAGAAGGCCATACCGCTGTATCAAATGATGAAGAAGATAGACGATTTTGTCTGGAGTGATGCTGCTAACACCACCTTTGAAGATCTGAAGAGACAGCTCGCTGAGCCGCCGGTCCGTGCTGCGCCTATTGATAAGGAGCCATTATTGTTATATGTGGCTGCTAACACTCGTGTTCTCAGTGTGGCCATTGTAGTAGAGCGCAAAGAGGCTGGCAAGGAATATCTAGTTCAACGGCCGGTTTATTACGTTAGTGAGGTGCTTATTGAGTCCAAACAGAGATATCCACATTGGCAGAAAGTTGTTTATGGGGTGTTCATGGCGAGCCAGAAGCTTAAGCAATATTTTCAAGGTCATCCAATCATTGTGGTTAGTTCTGCTCCTTTAGGAGATATCATTCAAAATAGAGAAGCCACAGGACGAGTCGCCAAGTGGGCCATTGAGCTTGGGCCTCATGGCTTAAAATATGTGCCACGGACTGCTATCAGGTCTCAAGCACTGGTAGATTTCATCAACGGTTGGACAGAGCTGCAGATGCCTGAAGAGAAGCCGGACAACACAAATTGGACTATTCATTTTGATGGGTCCAGGTAATTAGAGGGCTCGGGAGCTAGAGTTGTTTTAGCTTCCCCTCGAGGTGACAAATTTTGTTGTGTGCTATGTTTAATGTTTCCCTATACTAACAATGCAGCTGAGTATGAGGCCTTGCTCCATGGTCGTCGGATGGCTAAGGAGAGAGGTTGAGCCGGGTAAGGTTCTTTGGCGACTCAGATTTGGTGGCTCAACAAGTATCAGGCAAGTGGGATTCCAAAGATCCTCTCATGGCGGCTTATCACCGTGAAGTTGATGCCATTGCTGGACACTTCAAGGGTTACCAAGTGGAACACATTGATCATAGAAAGAATGAAGAGGCGAGAACATGGGATTCTATCGAAATGATCAATGGGGCTGCTTGCCTGATGGGGTGGTAGTAGGGTACTGCCCTTCAGTTGGATACTCAAAGATATCCTTGGAGGCAGAACCTACCACGAAACACACCATGGAATATAATCAACACATGGTAATATGCAACAATATGATGCATGCTATGACATGGCAAAATGAGGTGTCCTGCCTAATGCAATGTGAAACAAGTTGAAATGGGTCCATTTGAATCAAGGATTCAAATGGAAGCTTATGTTCTTATGCATAAAAAGTGTATTAGCTTGTTTCACCTAACAGCAGGGTTAAAGTGTTTTGTCATGCATGAAACCATTACAGATGGAAATATTGAATTTTTCTGATCATTTTTCATATATAATTTGTTTCATTTGGAGCTATGGTAGAATTTCTATGATTTTTAGAAGTTTTGGCTATTTTCTCGAATTTCCTATATAAGAATAAATCCAGAAATTAAATAACTGCGTCAGCACTGCGTCACTATGACATCAGCGAGTCAAAGGCGCTAGCCCAGGTCAAACCTGACGGCTGGGACCCACACGTTAGTGAAACAACTAATTAACAGGGTTAGGTTAACACTAACTAAATTGTTAGTGGGGCCTGGGCCCGCATGTCAGTGACCTAAACTAACTAAAATTAGTTAGTTCTAACCCTAGGTTAATTAGCAAAGGGGGGCCCACCTGTCATAGACTCAGGGGAGTCAACCTGGGTCCACCCAGTCAAAGTCAACGGGTCAAACCTGCCGGCGTTTAGCCGCCGGCGAGGCCAGACGCGGCGGTGGAAGTGCATCTACACGTTCCGGCGACCAAAAGGGCGACGGAGAGCATCTACGCATTGCTGGGAGCAAGCCGCAACGTTTGGTGGCAGTGGGTGGAGCTGGGGTGGCCGGAAACGTCGCCGTCGACGACCTTGGCGGTCGCCGGAGTTTGGGCGAGGTCGAAACCGAAGCTACGGGGCACGGCGAGGCGCGTGGAGTGGTGCTACGGGCTCCTACGAGTGCGGTGAGTGTGTTAGTCGCAATGGTGTGGCCGGTGGGTGGCCGGAGTCACGTCGGCGACGAGCTCGGTGGCGGCGGGTGCTCGGGTGAGCATGGTGCGGTGCACACGTTGCAGGAGGGAGTTAGTGGAGAGGGGGAGGACGGAGCTGGGCTCACGGCGATTGCTGCAAGCGTCGAAGCAGGCTCGGGGAAGGTCGGAGCTGAGCGGGGTGACGATGGCGATCTCGGCGGCCGGAGTTGGGGGAGACGGGGTCAGCGCCGACTCCAGAGCGGGCGAGCGCTTGGGGCTCGGCCTGCTCAACGTAGTCGACGACGTCGGAGTTCGTGGACACGGTGACGCGGGACGGGGACATCGGCGGACGCGGTTAGCACGGTGGCGCGGGCGCGGCAGCGTCGACCATGGTGCGGGAGAGCGAGGAGAGGAGCTGGGGAGAGAGAGGCGTGTCTGCGAGCTCGGGGGAGAGGTGTGTGACCGAACCAGGGCAGCAGCACTGCGAGGGGAGGAAGCAGGGCGGCGGGCAGCTGCGTGGCGCGCGCAGGGGCCGGCATCGAGCACCTGCCTGCCTGCCTGGCCAAGCCAAGCAGCTCGCTGGAGCGGTGGCTGGGCTGGGCCGGCAGGTGGGCTTGCCAGGTGGGCGCCAGGTAAGCCTCTGCTTGCTTTGTTTTTCTTTTTCTATTTTTTCTGTAAGTTTGTGGCTTTATTAAAAATAGTTAGACACTTACAAAATCCTGAAAAATAATCATAGGCTCTGTTTAGATTATTTCCAACAGCCCACACTTATTTCCAGAATTATTTGAGCATTTAAAATATTTTATAACATTTAAATGTCCAAATTCAAATACTTATGATTTGATTTAAAAAATCTAGAATGTCCTAGAAAAGAGAGCACCATTTTTGCCAGGGGTTTTAGCCCAATCCAGAAATGATGAACATTTTGTGAAGGGCATTTTGGGTTCATTGAAACCAATTTTAGTAAACCCTAGTTGGTTTAAGGGGGGTGCTGGGGTTTCTGTTATCCCCATTTCATTTTTCTGGGAGAAAAAATAGGATGCAAACACTCTAATGCATGAACTTGCTAGGGTGTGACAACTCACCCCCACTCAAAAGAATCTCGTCCTGAGATTTAGGATCTGTTTGGAAGAAGGTGGGGTACTTGAGTCGAAGACGATCCTCCCTTTCCCAAGTGGCTTCCTTGTCATAATGGTGTGACCATTGAACCTTGAGAAACTTGATGTTATGGCGTCGAGTGGTACGCTCGGCTTGATCAAGGATACGAACGGGATATTCCCGATATGAGAGGTTATCTTGTAGATCAAGCGTTTCGTGGTCCACTCCACGGATAGGATCCACGAAGCAACGCCTGAGTTGAGAAACGTGGAAGACATCGTGAACTCTAGAAAGATGCGGAGGTAGTTCCAATTGGTAGGCAACTTCTCCTCGTTTGGCAAGAATGCGAAAGGGTCCAATGTAACGAGGAGCCAATTTGCCTTTGATACCAAAATGATGGGTTCCCTTTAACGGAGTAACCCGATGGTAAGCCTTCTCGCCGACTTCATAAGTCATGAGCTTATGTTTATGATCATATTGGCTCTTTTGACGAGATTGGGCTGTTTTCAATTTCTCACGAATAATGCGAACCTGCTCTTCTGCTTCCTGAATCATATCCGAGCCAAAGAGTTGTCTTTCCCCGTTTCTGACCAGTTAAGAGGCGTTTGACATTTTCTTCCATAAAGAACTTCGAAAGGAGATTTGCCCAAACTAGCTTGATAACTATTGTTATAAGCAAACTCCGTGAATGGAAGGCATTTCTCCCAATCCATTCCGAATGAGATGACAGAAGCTCGGAGCATATCTTCCAGAATTTGATTTACTCACTCTACTTGACCACTTGATTGGGGGTGGAAGGCGGTGCTAAAAGAGAGACGAGTTCCCATAGCATTTTGGAAACTTTCCCAAAATCGAGAGGTGAAGAGACTCCCACGGTCTGAGTTAATTTCCAATGGGACACCATGAAGAGACACTATTCGGGAGATGTATAAATCAGCTAGCTGGCTAGCGGTGATACTCTCACGAATAGGTAGGAAATGGGCTACTTTGGAAAGACGATCGATCACGACGAAGATAGCATTATTCCCTCTCTTGGTCCTGGGAAACCCAGTAATGAAATCCATACTGATTTAACCCATTTCCACTCAGGAATAGCCAAAGGTTGAAGGGTGCCAGCAGGCCGTTGATGCTTTGCTTTAACACGACGACAGATGTCACAACTAGCAATGTACTGAGCAATTTCTCTCTTCATCCTAGTCCACCAAAACCTCTGGCGTAGGTCTTGATACATTTTAGTACTACCGGGATGAATGGTGAGAGGGGACTCATGAGCTTCCTTAAGAATCAACTGGCGTAGATGTTGTTTCTTGGGAACCACCAAGCGGTTCTCGAAGAAGACAACACCTCGCTCATCCATGGAAAAACATTTAGCAACTCCGCTAGCAATGTTTTCCTTAATCCGGGATAGGCCCTTATCATGCTTCTGGGCAGCTATGATTTGATCGGTAAGGTTAGGCTTCGCCACCAGGGTGGATAGGAATCCTTGAGGAACAATGTGAAGATTAAGCTGACGAAATTCCTCATGGAGAAGTGGTTGACTTTGTTGTAACATCAGGTTGTTACAATAGGATTTACGACTTAGCGCATCAGCCATGACATTGGCTTTGCCCGGGGTGTAAGTTATTCCTTAGTCGTAATCCGAGATCAACTCGACCCAACGTCTTTGCCCGAGATTCAAATCCGGTTGGGTGAAGATATATTTCAAACTTTGGTGATCGGTGAAGATCTCGTAGCGATTACCGAGAAGGTAAGGTCGCCAAGTTTTGAGTGCATGGACTACAGCTGCAAGCTGTAGATCATGTGTGGGATAGTTTTTCCCATGGGGGTGTAATTGCTGTGAAGCATAGGCAATTACCTGATGATCTTGCATGAGTATGAAACCTAGTCCTTGTCGCGAGGCGTCGCAATAGATAATAAAGTCCTTGGAGAAATCTTGTGGTACCAGTACGGGAGCAGATGTCAGGCGTCTTTTCAGTTCCTGAAAGCTGAACTCGTACTGTGGGGTCCACTCGAACTTTTTATCTTTCTTGAGGAGTTCAGTTAGAGGTTTAGCAACCTTGGAGAAATTCTCGACGAGGCGGCGACAATAACTCGCTAAGCCAAGGAAGCTCCGAACTTGCTTGACCGTTTCAGGTGGAGTCCAATCAAGGATGGCTTCAACTCGCTCGGGATTGACAGCAATACCCTTACCAGAGATTACATGGCCTAGATAGGTCACTTCTGGCAACCAGAATTCACACTTGGAGAATTTGGCATAAAAGCGATGCTCTCGAAGTTTCGTCAATACCAGCCTTAGATGTTCGGCATGTTCCTCTTCATTCTTGGAGTAGAGGAGTATGTCATCGAGGTATACTACGACGAATTTATCCAAATACTCCATGAAGACTGAGTTCATTAACCGAGAGAAGGTGGCTGGGGCATTGGTTAAACCGAAGGACATAACGGTGTACTCGTATTGGTCATAACGAGTAACAAAGGATGTTTTGGGAATGTCCTCGTTTCTGATTTTGATTTGAGGGTAGCCCAACCTCAAATCTATCTTGTAAAAGACTGAGGATCCAGTGAGCTGATCATACAGATCGTTGATCCTGGGGAGCGGATACTTGTGCTTGATAGTGACCAAGTTGATAGGTCGGTAATCTACAACCATCCGATCCGTTCCATCCTTCTTCTTGACGAAGAGGACGGGGCAATCCCAAGGAGAGGAACTAGGACAGATGAAACCTTTTTTCAAGGACTCATCGAGTTGGTTCTTAAGCTCGGCTAGTTCTAAGGGTGCCATCTTATAGGGTCTCCTGGAAATTGGAACGGTTCCTGGAACAAGGTCTATCACAAACTCGACATCCCTATCAGGTGGAACACCTGGCAGTTCTTCTGGAAAGACATCCGGGAAGTCCTGGACTACCGGAATATCTTCAAGGTCTAGAAGGGGGTTGGCAATTAGGGAGTAAAGTTGGCGCTTGGCCACTCGAGTTAAGACATTGACTGTCTTGCCCGATGGGTGAGTAAGTTGAACGGTTCTAGTGGCGCAATCAATCGTAGCATAATGAGCTGACATCCAGTCCATACCCAAGATGATGTTTATGTCCGAGGACTTGAGAGCTATTAAGGATGCAAGGAAGACAAGTCTATCGACAAGAATTTCATTCCCATGGCTTAGTCTAGAAGTTTGCCATTTGGAGCACGGAGTTTAAATTACCATGGAAGTGGGCATGTCACAGAATGCTGTGTTATGCAATTGAGCATAGTTCTCAGATTTGAATGAATGAGATACTCCAGTATCGAAAAGAACAGATGCCGGATGGCAATTAACAAGGAGCGTACCAAGGACAATGTTAGGATCCTCATGAGCCTCCTCAGCTGAGACATAGTTGACATGGCCACGTGCAGTGGTGGCTGGCTTGGCGTAGAAGGTCTTTCCCGCTGGCTTACCACGGCCAACGAACTTTCCAGACTGATTGGGGTTGTTGTTCTGGGGACACTCTCGACTATAGTGACCCGGCTCTCCACACTTGAAACATGTCACAACATTGGGGCGTGGAGCAGCATTAGCAGCGGGGCCACCATAGGGCTTAGATGGTGCAAACTGCTGGTTGGGGCGAGGCGCCTCAAAAGATGCCCTCGGAATGAACCTGGGTGGCAGTGCCGTGCTTGGGATCCACACCCGGCGTTTCTGAGATCCAGAGCCGGATGAAGAACCAAAATCACAAGAGTGCTTGTGTGAAGCGTCATAGTCAGACTGTCCTGTCTCAGCACTGATGGCTTTATTAACCAACTTCTGAAAGGAGGTGCACTTGTGCAGACGAAGATCGCGGCGAAGCTTGGGGCTAAGTCCCTTGCGGAACCTTGCCTGCTTCTTAGCGTTGGTGGATACCTCTTCAGGAGCATATCATGCCAGATTCCCAAATTCACGACTATATGCATCCACAGTCAGTCTTCCTTGGGTAAAATTGCAGAACTCTTCCCTCTTGCGATCTATGAGACCTTCCGGGATGTGATGCTCACGGAAAGCCTCACTGAATTCAGCCCAAGTAGTGATTTGGCCGACCGGGCGCATAGCCTCAAAGTTTTCCCATCAAAGGCTAGCAGGGCCTTCGAGGTGATAGGCAGCATAGGTAACCTTATCAGCTTCGGCTACGTTGGCAGAACGTAGCTTCTGTGTGATGCTGCGGAGCCAGTCATCCGCGTCGAGGGGCTCGACGGAATGATTAAACTTTGGTGGGTACAACTTGATGAAGTCATTGATTGACACCAAGTCATTTCGCTGATGGCGTGCAGTGTTCTGCTCAATCCGCTCCAGCAAGCGGTTAGTCTCATGCTTGTTTCTTTTCGCCTCCAGCATAACTTCGGCCAGAGAAGGCGGGTGAGGCAGATTTTCACCCCTAGCTGCACTGGCTTCTCCCTGCTCCGGGGCAGCAGGGTTGCTGCGGGTGTTGACCATCCTAGGAAAAACAAGACAACAATTTAGACAAGGATGGCACAAACTTAGCAAGGAAGTGCAGAATGTAGTGGATAACATGGAATGCTAAGATGTTCATTGCATGACATGGTAATATAGAAACTGCCATATATATACCATTGGTTATACACACCGTACATAGTTTAGTACAAGCCCAGGCTAGAGTACAACTACGGTGAAAGACATTACATCTCATCGGAGGCATTCCAAGCTCCTACACATTATTTTTCTACACCTCCGGAGCGTGATACACACCAAGTCGTATGCCACGGTCACACAGGACTGTGGAGAATACAACTATTACAGTACTAGTGAAACTACTACTAGCTCAGACGGCTCCGTAGTAATCCTCATAAAAGTCACCACCAAAGCCTGGAAGTGGAACATGACCATCTGGGAACAGACGGTCCTGCGGAGCCTGCGGACCATAGGGGCTTGGATGTGGCCTTGGTCCCACGGGCGGTGGCAGATGGGGACCACGAGGAGGGGTGATGCCTCCTACATTGCGCCACTCCATACAATCTGGCAATCCAGACCGCACAGGGTACAGGTCCCTCAGGTCCATGTATCCTGCCTGTACCGCAGGTGCAAACTGAATCAAAGTGGCCCGGTGATCAGCACAAGAGTTGAAAAGCTCCATACGCAAGGCCCGATTTTCGCGGTCCTTATCCTCGAGCATCTCGGCAGTGGTGCGGAGTAGTGACTCCTCATGTGTAGATTCATAGTACAAAGCCTGATAGTACCCCTGTGCTCCAGGAAGTTTTCGGCGTTCTGGGAACGGGGGTCCCCAGACTTGCCTGCCTGCGGCCTGCGGCATGGCTCGAAAGGGTGCCTAGCATGGCCCATCTTCATCAACACAAGACTCAAGACCCTCGTGAGTGGCCAAGCCTCGCGGGGCAGACGACACAGACCTTCCTCAGGCACGGCCTCGTCAGGCTGGCTCGCGAGGAGGCGGAGAGATCAAGGCGGGGTACCTCGCGAGGTGCCCGTGACGTAAGCCATGACGACTCAGGGCGCCAGGCGGGTGCCAGCCCGCGCAGCGTCCTCCTTTCCTCTTTGGTGCAAAGGGGGCAAGCGCAGCCGTGGAGTACCGAGGCATCAGGCAAAGGTTGCCATTTCGGTGCAACAAGACCAAGACCAAGAGGACTACGAGACGGAGGTCACCGTGGAGCCCAAGACGGCGTCATCTCCAGAGCTTTGCGCAGGCGAAGAATGCTTTTGTCAGGATAGTTGATACTTGCTGTCCTGAAAGTGCAACTATCCCTAGGTGGTTTTGGTAATTCATAACAACATATAGCTCATTGAGCTAATGCTATTCCAAGATGACTATTTCAGGAAAGCTCAATGATTGGCATGGCATGGATGTGAAAGTGGAACCCTCAAAATGCTAAGGACAAAGGATTGGCTCAAGCTCAAAAGCTCAAGACTCTTCATTTTATATTTTAGTGATCCAAGATCACATTGAGTCTTTAGGAAAAGCCAATACTATCAAGGAGGGATGAGGTGTTGCTTAATGAGCCTCTTGCTTCATGTGCTTAGTGATATGCTCCAAAACCCTCAACTACTTTTCCCATATCCACATATGACCTAAACCCTAAGCCAAACTCGGTCCTACCGATTCTTTCTATCCGGCGCCACCGAGTTTCACTTGTCATAAGCCACTGCCAAACCCTAAGCAAATCGGTTCTACCGATAGGGATCTCGGTCTCACCGAGATGGGATTGCAAACTGTCTGTTTCCCTTTCGTAACTTTTCGGTCTCACCGAAAGGGCGGATCGGTCCCACCGAGATTGCAATGTAAATTCAGTGTTTCCTTTTTGTAACTTTTTGGTCTCACCGAAAGAGCAAATCGGTCCCACCGAGTTTGCCTGACCAACTCTCTGGTTAGCTAATTACCAAAATCGGTCTCACCGAGTTTGTGTAATCGGTCTCACCGAGATTACGTTATGCCCAAACCCTAACCATATCGGTCCTACCGAGTTGCATGTCAGTCCCACCGAAAATCTCTAACGGTCACTAGGTTTACCTTTTCGGTCCGACCGAGTTTGTTGATTCGGTCCCACCGAGATTGGAAAACTGTGTGTAACGGTTGGATTTTGTGTGGAGGCTATATATACCCCTCCACCTCCTCTTCATTCGTGGAGAGAGCCATCAGAACACATACACAATTCCAACTCATATGTTCTGAGAGAGAACCACCTACTCATGTGTTGAGACCAAGATATTCCATTCCTACCATATGAATCTTGATCTCTAGCCTTCCCCAAGTTGCTTTCCACTCAAATCTTCTTTCCACAAAATCCAAATCCTATGAGAGAGAGTTGAGTGTTGGGGAGACTATCATTTGAAGCACAAGAGCAAGGAGTTCATTACCTACACACCATTTGTTACTTTTTGGAGAGTGGTGTCTCCTAGATTGGCTAGGTGTTACTTGGGAGCCTCCGACAAGATTGTGGAGTTGAACCAAGGAGTTTGTAAGGGCAAGGAGATCGCCTACTTCGTGAAGATCTACCGCTAGTGAGGCAAGTCCTTCGTGGGCGATGGCCATGGTGGGATAGACAAGGTTGCTTCTTCGTGGACCCTTTGTGGGTGGTTGCTTCTTCGTGGACCCTTCGTGGATGGAGCCCCCCGTGGACTCGCGCAACCATTACCCTTTGTGGGTGGAGCCCTCCGTGGACTCGCGCAACCGTTACCCTTCGTGGGTTGAAGTCTCCATCAACGTGGATGTAGGATAGCACCACCTATCCGAACCACGGGAAAAACATCCGTGTCTCCAATTGCGTTTGAATTCTCCAAACCCTTCCCTTTACATTCTTGCAAGTTGCATGCTTTACTTTCCGCTGCCAATATACTCTTTGCATGCTTGCTTGAATTGTGTGATGATTGCTTGACTTGTCCTACAATAGCTAAAATCTACCAAGAACTAAAATTGGGAAAAGGTTAAGTTTTTATTTGGTCAAGTAGTCTAATCACCCCCCTCTAGACATACTTTCAATCCTACAAGTGGTATCAGAGCTTTGGTCTCCATTTGCTTTGATCTCCATAGTTTTTGGTGGTCATAGCCTTGGTTTCACAACCTAGGAGAGTATGGCGTCTAGCGAGGGAAATTATCACCGTAGAGGTCCTTACTTTGATGGTACTAATTTTGCTAGTTGGAAGCATAAAATGAAAATGCATATTCTTGGACATAACCCCGCCGTTTGGGCTATTGTGTGTGTTGGTTTACAAGGTGACTTCTTTGATGGGAAAGAACCAAACCGTGAAGCTACCGCGGATGAGTTGAAGATGTTGCAATACAATGCTCAAGCTTGTGATATTCTCTTCAATGGATTGTGCCCTGAAGAATTCAACAAAATCAGCCGTCTTGAGAATGCAAAGGAAATTTGGGACACTTTGATTGATATGCACGAAGGTACCGACTCCGTCAAGGAATCCAAGTTGGATGTGCTTCAAAGTCAACTTGACAAGTTCAAAATGAAGGATGGTGAAGGTGTCGCTGAAATGTACTCTAGGCTTGCTCTGATCACAAATGAGATTGCCGGCTTAGGAAGTGAAGAGATGACCAATAGATTCATCATCAAGAAGATTCTAAGAGCCTTCGATGGAAAATATGATACCGTGTGCACATTGATCCAAATGATGCCCAATTACAAAGATCTCAAGCCAACGGAGGTGATTGGAAGAATTGTTGCTCATGAGATGTCACTTAAGGATAAAGAGGAACTTCACAACAAATCAAGTGGTGCCTACAAAGCCTCATGTGAAGCCCCTACATCATCAAGTGAGAAACAAAACTTCAATGAAGAATTGAGCTTAATGGTGAAGAACTTCAACAAGTTCTACAAGAGTAGAAGCAAAGATAGAAGCTTCAAGTCAAGGTCCTACAATGACAAAAGATCTTCTAGTCGAGAGCGAAACTGCTACAGTTGTGGAAGACCCGGACACTATTCCAATGAGTGTACGGCTCCCTACAAGAGAAGAGAAGATTCTCCAAAAAGAAGAAGCAAAGAATCACCACCAAGAGAGAGAAGGAGTAGAGATGATCGTTATGAACGAAGATACTCACGGAGAAGCAAGGATTCGGAAAGGAAGGAAAAATCATCAAGGAGCTACACAAAACGAAGACATCAAGCTCATGTTGGTGAATGGGTATCCGGCTCCGACTCCGACAGCCACTCCGGGAGAAGTTATCACTCCGACTCCGAAGATACTCAAGATGAAGGTGTTGCCGATCTAGCACTTGTGTCAACCAACTCCTACGACATATTTGACTCACCAAATGAAGGAATTGGAAGATGCTTCATGGCCAAAGGTCCTAAGGTAACACACCCCGAGTATGTTGATTTCAATAGTGATGAAGATGACTTGTTAGGTGATGATTTGCTTGTTGACAACTCTAGTGATGAATACTATGATGAAACGTCAATTAATCATGCTAATCAAGATAAAACGAATGACAATGATAAGGAGAAGATTGAGGCTCTAACTAAAGAACTAAGCACTCTTAAGTTAGCTCATGAAACTATCTTCGAAGATCATCGAGAACTTTTAAGAGCTCATGAGAAATTACGCTTTGAAAAGCTCAATCTTGAGCAAGAGCATGAGTTCTTAAAAGCAATCAATGATGATCTCCGCAAGAAATGTTCTTCTTACATTGCCAAGCGTTTACTCTTATCCACTTACATGCCTCAAGTCAAGTCTAGTAACAAGAACAAGAAAGATTCTTCCTCTAGCAGTAACAATGATCATGCTAAATCCAATATTGTTGCTTCTAGTAGTTCTCTTGATTCCACTAATGATTCTCTTAGCCAAGTTACACTTGAGCAAGAAAATAGCTTATTGAAGGGAATTATAGAGAAAGGAGTGTACAAAAGCCTTGCCGGGAGTAAGCAATTCGAGGAAATTCTGCGCAAGCAAGGAATGCACCAGAAGAATCAAGGTGTTGGTTTTGAACGAAAGTTCAATGCCAATGGAGTTGAGTGGGAAGAAGATCAATACCCCAAGACAAAGTTTGTTCCTCAACAAGAGAAGTATGATACTTCTTTCAAGGGGACACAAGCTCAAGATGATCTTCCACCACAAGACTACAAGCAAAAAGGCAAGGACAAGCTTCAAGAGGAAATTGATGCATTTGAAGAAGCTCCTAAGACCTTAGTCAAGTGGATTCCCAAGACTACTTCAAGTTCCACTTCATCAAGTACGACTACAACTCCAAGGATTCCCATCAAGATGGTGATGATCCAAAAGAAGAACTAGAGAGTTCTTGAGGGTGACTCCGCCAACATACTTCACTCTTATCATTTTGGCAAGAACAAGTGCAATCAACTTCCACATCTTGCACTAGTTCAAGGAGTCACAAACCCTCTTGTTGGTAAGACAAGGGACAAGGTAACCTAAAAGTTTTCATGGACATCATCTTGTGTGTGCATCACTCTATGTCTATGGATATCCTTGTTTGTTCCTTGTGGGACTAACCCATGTAGGTATTGAAAGTGCAATTCACTCAAATGGATAGCTCCAAGTGATCTACATCAACATTGAGCATCCACATCTTCAACATCTACATGAAGTCATCATCGACAAAACCCGAGATTAGTTCATCCCTCTAATGGGGGATATCACATCTAGGGGGAGCTTTACTCTAAGACTTGAGCTAAAGCAACTCTAAAGATGTGAACACAACAATGCTTTATGTAAAAGTGGTAACCCCACTTGAGCTTAAACGATGAGTATGACCTATGATCAAGTGTTCTCACTTGACTCCTAAGTCAATATACTCATATATAGATGACCTTGTCATCGCAAATTGCTTGATAGATGCTAGAATTGGTTGTGCATGCCTTGTCACATATTTCATTTGCCATCTTATTGTGTGAGCATGCTGGTTGCATATTTTACTCATTCGAGGACATCCACTTGTTGTTTTGATTGTTTGGTCTTATTTCCTTTTGCCAAGTGGATGGACAAGAATGCCTAAGAACCTTCTCAAGCTATCTATGCTTTTCTCGTCTCAAACTCTATTCATGCTACATCACAAAATTTGATCAAGTCAGATTTGAACCACTCTGTGTGAGGAGCGCTCGGAGTCCCCGATTCGTCATAGACTTAAACTTCCAGAACCTCTTTATGATTCTCGGTCTGACCGATACCCCACTTTCGGTCCTACCGAGATCATTAAGTTGATCTAGGTTTTCGATCTCGGTGCAACCGATTTGAACCATTCGGTCACACCGAGTTGCAACAACTGTATACAGTTTTGCATCTCGGTGCCACCGAGTTGTTCCACTCGGTCACACCGACAAGGTCGGGCTATATATAGTCACGGGCAAAAATTTGGAAATTTCTCCGAACCCCTTCACCCGCTCGATAGCCTGCTCTGCCAACTTGGTCTCCGGATCGTCTCCTCGCCGCCAGCCGCCTCCAGTCGCTGGTCTCCGTCGCCGTCAACATAAATTCAACCCCGCCATTGCCGCCGTAGCGAGTCTCCGCCGAACTAGGGTGTGGACTCGATCTTTGTGCTATTCCCCAATCCGATTCTTAGCACATTGTGATCATCATGATTCTTTCCATGTTTGTTAAACTTCTATCCAGTCAATGAACTCGTAGATTAGGTTTAATTCGAAAATTTTAGGGTTAGGTTTTCGCCGAAACCATCTCGGACCCACCGAGTTGAAAAACTCGGTCCCACCGATTTGGCTCATGCCATTGCACAAGTGAGACTCGGTCTGACCGAGAATTACTTATCGGTGTGACCGATTTTGGAACTTTGTGAAACCCTAGCAGTCTCGGTGCCACCGAACTGTGACTCGGTCTGACCGAGTTCACTAGTTTAGGTTCCAAAACTGCTTCAGTATCACCGAGTTTAAAAATCGGTAGATCCGAGATGATTTCAGTGGGAAACTAAAACTAAGATTTTGAATCATTCTTTTGCAAAAATCTCTGCATTTTGTGATGCTCATCCACTCTACCTCATCTATGAACTATTCACAGGGTCAGCAGTCAGCTTGTTCATCATGTCAGACCAAAGTGATAGCCAGAACATGTCAGAACAGCCAGTGCAGATGAGTGAGGGCACTAGTCCCTCAAGTTCCTCAGATGATGGCAGCAGGAGCACCCCTAGCAATCTGCCTAAAGCTGCCACAAGACAGAGAAATAAGAGAACCTCAGAATCAGAGGATGAGGACTATGTGGCAGAAGAGGAAGCAACTTCAAAGAGAGTAGTGCTCGAGAAGGAACATGGCTCAGCTCAAGGCACAAAGCCAGGATTGAAAATCAAAAGGCCAGCAGGTAGGCAGCCTATGCCAAAGGCCAGAGCCTCAACTCAGATTCCTGAAAAGCATGCAACCATAGAGCCAGTTGCTGCTGAAGGAAAGAAAAGGAAGGAAAGGGTCAAGAAGACCGTAGCCAGAGTGCTTGGAAAGGCTTCCATCATGGAAGAAGAGGAAGAAGAAGAGGTTGCTGCACCAGCACCTAAGGCACCTAAGCTTATGGGTGATGCTATCAGGACAGGGGCTGCTGCATCTAAGCCCAAGGAAGCACCCAAGGCTGCATCAAAGGTCAAGACAGCTCCAAAGAGAAATACGAGGAGCATACCTGCAACTGAGAAGAACAAGGCCCCAGTGCCTGAAGCTGCTGAAGAAGATGATGAAGAGCATGTTCTGAGAAAGCTCAAGCCCAAGATCCCAGACCACAATGATGCTCATCCTATGGCTGAGGACATGAAGCTCAGAAGAGACTCAGGGCTGAGGAAGTGGAGAGAAGCAGATTCGTATGCTTCAAGGAGAAGAACTGTTGTTGATTACAGGTTTCACACTAAGGAATAGCAGGACTTCTATGAGACAGTTTTGTTGGACAAGAAGCCCATAGTTTGTGACATGAGATGGGTTAATTGGGAGTACATCAAGGACAATGAAGAACACTACCCTGGAGTGTATGACAGCTTCAATGCTTGTGGAGTAGCAGACTTTGTTGGGCAGAAGCTCACAAAGTGGAACGAGGAACTCATTATGCAATTCTACTCCACAGCACATTTCTACCCAGATGGAAAGATCACATGGATGTCTGAAGGTACGAGGTACCAATCTACTGTTGCTGAGTGGGCACAGCTCATCAATGCCCCAGAGGAGCATGAGGATGACTTGGATATCTATGCCAAGAAGAAGATGGACCACAACTCTATGTCCAATATGTACAAGGAAATTCCAAACAAGGCACTTGATACTTTCAAGTTTGGGTCTGTGCATTATCTTCTGTCATGGCTGCCAACCATTAACTGGATCCTTAGGCACACTCTGTTGCCCAAGTCAGGTGATCACAAGATGATCAGAGGCCATGCAATCAATTTGCTTCATGTATTTGATGTGCCTCAGAAATTCAAGGTCATGAGCCTCATAGTAGAAACTATCAAGAGGACTGCAGCAGATCAGAAGAGGAGCTGTGGTTATGCCCCTCAGATTCAGGAGTTAATCAACTCGAAGATGGGCACAAGCATATACTTGTTGGACAAGGAACACTTGCCTATTCATCCAGACTTTGAGGACAACCAAGTTGTGATGAATGAGAATGAACCATCATCAGTTCAAGCACAAGCACAGAAGGAGCAGGCGAGGAAGGAGAAAGCTGCCAAGATGCCAACTCAAGAGGAGGCATCTGAGTATTTCTTGAAAACCAAACAAGAGCAGCTTGGTTACTTGATTGCATACACACTGAGGATTGAGCAAGGACTGGCCACCCTCACTCAGAATCAGCAGAGCTTAGAGAGGATCATGGAACAAAAGTTCTATGACTTGGATGTCAAAATAACAGAGATTCAGCCTGCAGTGGAACAACTTCAGGATGACATGCAGGAGAGGAGAGGCAAGACTACAACTGATGCATTTGCCAGAGTGCCAAGAGCTCAGAGATCACATGCAGTGCCAGTTGCTGACACCAGAGCCACCACTTCTGCACCAGCTACAGCCTCAGTTCCACCAGCTCCAGCATCTACTTCAGCCTCAACTCCAACCACGTCTACAGAAGGCTTCGTCCTTGGAGTGCTCCGGACTCCACCACCACCTGAAGATCAAGCCTGAGTGTCGACTTAGCACTATGCATTTTCTAGGAAATTTTTGGTAACTTGTTGCCAAAGGGGGAGAAAATGTATAGATCATAGGCTTCGAGAGAGAGTGTTGCTTTTATTCTCTCTTGTTTTATTTGGTGGTTTTTTTTCGAACTTTGTTTGCTTTTGTGTGAGATACTATGTCATTGCTCGTGAGACATTGATGATCATGTGTTTGATCATAAGCTACACTTAATGTTTGCTTAATATTATCATCTTATCTATCTTATGTGATCATTCACTATTCTTGGTGATGAGTGCATGTATTTGATTCTTATCATTTTAAGCGCTCCACCAAGATGTATGTGACATGGAAGAGTAACCCATGACTCTAACTCTTTGTGCATTTGCAGTCCAAAGCAAATTTTAAATATGCACAAATTTAGGGGGAGCTCTTACTTGTCACATACTTCTCAAAGCGACGATATATTTCATGCTTATTATCATTTGTCGAAGCTTTGATCTATATGTTGTCATCAATTACCAAAAAGGGGGAGATTGAAAGTGCAACTATCCCTAGGTGGTTTTGGTAATTCATAACAACATATAGCTCATTGAGCTAATGCTATTCCAAGATGACTATTTCAGGAAAGCTCAATGATTGGCATGGCATGGATGTGAAAGTGGAACCCTCAAAATGCTAAGGACAAAGGATTGGCTCAAGCTCAAAAGCTCAAGAATCTTCATTTTATATTTTAGTGATCCAAGATCACATTGAGTCTTTAGGAAAAGCCAATACTATCAAGGAGGGATGAGGTGTTGCTTAATGAGCCTCTTGCTTTCATGTGCTTAGTGATATGCTCCAAAACCCTCAACTACTTTCCCATATCCACATATGACCTAAACCCTAAGCCAAACTCGGTCCTACCGATTCTTTCTATCCGGCGCCACCGAGTTTCACTTGTCATAAGCCACTGCCAAACCCTAGCAATTCGGTTCTACCGATAGGGATCTCGGTCTCACCGAGATGGGATTGCAAACTCTCTGTTTCCCTTTTCGTAACTTTTCGGTCTCACCGAAAGAGCGGATCGTCCCACCGAGATTGCAATGTAAATTCAGTGTTTCCTTTTTGTAACTTTTCGGTCTCACCGAAAGAGCAAATCGGTCCCACCGAGTTTGCCTGACCAACTCTCTGGTTAGCTAATTACCAAATCGGTCTCACCGAGTTTGTGTAATCGGTCTCACCGAGATTACGTTATGCCCAAACCCTAACCATATCGGTCCTACCGAGTTGCATGTCAGTCCCACCGAAAATTCTAACGGTCACTAGGTTTACCTTTTCGGTCCGACCGAGTTTGTTGATTCGGTCCCACCGAGATTGGAAAACTGTGTGTAACGGTTGGATTTTGTGTGGAGGCTATATATACCCCTCCACCTCCTCTTCATTCGTGGAGAGAGCCATCAGAACACATACACAATTCCAACTCATATGTTCTGAGAGAGAACCACCTACTCATGTGTTGAGACCAAGATATTCCATTCCTACCATATGAATCTTGATCTCTAGCCTTCCCCAAGTTGCTTTCCACTCAAATCTTCTTTCCACAAAATCCAAATCCTATGAGAGAGAGTTGAGTGTTGGGGAGACTATCATTTGAAGCACAAGAGCAAGGAGTTCATTACCTACACACCATTTGTTACTTCTTGGAGAGTGGTGTCTCCTAGATTGGCTAGGTGTTACTTGGGAGCCTCCGACAAGATTGTGGAGTTGAACCAAGGAGTTTGTAAGGGCAAGGAGATCGCCTACTTCGTGAAGATCTACCGCTAGTGAGGCAAGTCCTTCGTGGGCGATGGCCATGGTGGGATAGACAAGGTTGCTTCTTCGTGGACCCTTTGTGGGTGGTTGCTTCTTCGTGGACCCTTCGTGGGTGGAGCCCTGTGTGGACTCGCGCAACCATTACCCTTGGGTGGAGCCCTGGACTCGCGCAACCGTTACCCTTCGTGGGTTGAAGTCTCCATCAACGTGGATGTAGGATAGCACCACCTATCCGAACCACGGGAAAAACATCCGTGTCTCCAATTGCGTTTGAATTCTCAAACCCTTCCCTTTACATTCTTGCAAGTTGCATGCTTTACTTTCCGCTGCCAATATACTCTTTGCATGCTTGCTTGAATTGTGTGATGATTGCTTGACTTGTCCTAAATAGCTAAAATCTGCCAAGAACTAAAATTGGGAAAAAGTGTAAGTTTTTATTTGGTCAAGTAGTCTAATCACCCCCCCTCTAGACATACTTTCGATCCTACATGTCCCCTTCAAATTAGCCCGCCATTGTTGGCTCCCTTCCCACTCAATATTTGGGAAGAGGACAAGGGCCTCTATAAATAGGACCAGCCGCCCATAGAGCAAAGGGTCGACCACGGCAAGTAAGAGTAGGGCAGTGAGTGAGAGAAAGAGAGAAGAGAGAAAGGTGGCTGAACTCCTCCCAGCAGTTCATCGCCCAGCCAAGAGCAGACCCTCGCGAGGCTGTTCTTCCTTGTATTGTTCATCATCATCAGCCCCAAGAGGCAATCCACCCACCACACACTGGAGTAGGGTATTACACCACAACGGTGGCCCGAACCAGTATAAACCTTGTGTCTCTTGTGCAGTTCTTTCAGTAGTCTAGATCTTTGCGAGACGGAGAGGTAGAAGACGTAATCTCCGCGCGCACCCCAGTTTCGAACCTTAAGGGTCTGCCGGAACCCGAAATCCGACATTTGGCGCGCCAGGTAGGGGTGCGCCGGAATTCGTCTTCCACCGCCCCGTTCTCCTCCTACCGTCGCATCCATGTCCGACGCTCGTCGGGCCCGCGCCGAGCGCCGGGCCGCCATCGCTTCCCGCGTCGCCCAGACGGCGCCCGTCGGCGGACGTCCTCGTCGTTCCCCGTCGCCCGCCATCAACGCCGCCACCGGCCCAGGGGGGGCGAACAACAAGCGTCGTCTCAGCATCCATCCGTGCGGCAAGACGGCCGTACCGCCACTCCATCTCTCACACCAGCTGGTTCTTCGTCCCCGCGCGCTCCGCGCACCCTTGGAGGCTCGAGCTGCGCTCATCGCGGCAAACGAGCTCCTGCGCTACCGTCCCGTCGACGACGTCTATGAAGAGTGGCTCGACCGCGTCGCCGAGCTCGTCCGCGCCGCAGGGGGGCTCTCCCGCGCCGTCCGTTCCGCCGCGCCGCCCCCCCCCCCCCCGCGAGGGCAATGAAGCTCCGGGGGCGTACCAGCCGCCTCCTCTCCAAGAAGATGCCATGGTTCCAAGGCGTGTGGCCCCTGGGCGGAACCTGCTCCGTCAGGTGCCAGCGCAGAAAGAACGGAGCTGCCAAGAAGTCCCTCGCCCGCAAGGAGCTGCCCGGGCGCTCCCTGCTCCGGCTCCGGCATGCCAAGACCCCGCGCTGCTCCTAGCTGCAGCGCGTGGGGACCCTCAAGACCGAGCTCTCCACCAGCCAAAGCCTTCCGTGGCCACCGCAGGCTGCCGTGCCTACACCACCGAGCTGTGTAGCGTCGCGTGGCTCGGCAAGTTCAAGCCAGACCTGCCTCCTTGTTACGACGGCACGACTGACCCTGCCGAGTTCCTCCAGCTCTATGAGCTGGGCATCGAAGCTGCCAGCTGGGACGAGAAGGTCATGGCGAACTGGTTTCCCATGGCGCTCAAGGAAGGAGCTCGCACCTGGCTCCTGAATCTGGCTCCAGGCACGATCTCTTCCTGGGACCAGATGCGCACCCGCTTCATCGCCAACTTCCAAGGTACTCGCGACCGGCCACCCGCCGTGAGCGACATGCACCGCATCAAGCAACAACCTGGAGAGACCCTGCAAAAGTACATCCAGCGCTTCAACAGCGCGTGCCTCAAGATCCCCAAGGTGTCTGAGGAGGCCATCATCTCGGCCTTCTCCGACGGTGTGCGCGACGTCAAGATGAAGGAGGAGCTGGCGATGCATGAAGACCTGTGCACCTCCCTGGAGTTGTTCAACTTGGCGACCAAGTGCGCCAGGGCTGAGGAGGGATGCCTCTCCCTCCTCGAGCTGCCTGCCACAGACCCAGAAGAGAAGAAGCCCAAGGCCAAGGACGTGAAGCGCAAGGGGGCTGCCGTGCTCGCGGCAGAACCAGACACCAAGCGGGGCAAAGATCTGCCTGAGTCCTCCCGGGGCGGCCGGCACTATGTGTACCACGACCTCCACACCCACAACACCAACGAATGCCAAGAACTCCGCGTCGTGCTAGAAGGAAGGACCGGCCGTCGTCCCGAACGCGCCGATCGGGGCTACGGCCGAGGAGGAGGAAGAAACGTAGGACGTTGGGCAGACCGCGGCCCGCACCAAGGGTGGCGCGATCAACCTCGCGAGGATCGCTGGCGAGACCTGCCTCACGAGGGGGACTGGAGAGATCAGCCTCGTGAGGATCACCCACAGGGCCACGCAGGCCTCCCTCCACTGCCGCCTCAGCCAAGGAGAAACGAGGACCGCCATCAAGACGAGGGGGCTGGGGGCTTCCAGGAGCCTCGCGCCATCGCCTGCATCCTGGGCGGAGCTCAAGCCCCAGCCTCCCAACGCATCTTCAAGCAGTTTGCCCGTGAAGTGAACGCAACCCTCCCCAGGCTTGAAGCAACGCGTCCTCTCAGGTGGCTGGCGTGCGCCATCACATTCAGCTCAGCGGATCAACTCAAGTGTGCGGCCACAGCCGGAGTCCTCCCGATGCTTTGCTCCCCAGTCATCAGCAATGTACTGGTCACCAAGACCCTCATCGATGGTGGGGCAGAGCTCAACGTCCTGTCCATGGAAACGTTCAACAATCTCCAAGTGCCTTACGACCAGCTTTAGCCAACCAAGCCCTTCTCGGAATCACCGACGGCTCCATGGTCCCGATTGGGCAGGTCCGCCTCCCTGTCACCTTCGGGGCACGCGACAACTACCGCACCGAGCTCATCGACTTCGACGTCGCCCACATCCGCCTGCCATACAACGCCATCCTCGGGTACCCAGCGCTGGCCAAGTTCATGGCCGTGACTCACCATGGCTACAACGTCCTCAAGATGCCAGGAAGTGGCGGAGTCATCATGGTGCCCTGTGAAGAGAGGGATGCAGTGTGTTCCCTGGAGCGAGCCTTTCAGGCCGCGACACTGGAAGACCCGGATCGCGGAAGCAGGAGGCTTCCCGAGACCGCCCCCAAGAAGAAGACATCGTCCGGACCAGCCCCTCGGGAGGCGGGCCCCTCAGGGCCCGCATCTGCCCAGGGGGAACCTCCTTCCATCGCATAGGAAAGCGCGCCCGGCGCCCTCCTCAGGCAGGGCTCGGGGGCTCTCCCCTGGAGGGCCACCGACCTGGCCAGGGTCACGAGGGAGGCGCTTGGGCACCACATGGAGGCGTGTTTCGAAGCAAGTTTCCCTCATGAAGGAGCAAGGCAAGGAAGGTCAGACCCGCAGGAGTTTGTCGACAAGGCCATTCAAGAACTACAAGAATCAAGAATCATGAGAGGTTGCCGCCGTCTACCGGCTGTGGCTCCCCATCCGGGCGAGGATGGTGGGCTGCGCGTCTGCATCGATGTACCAGGGCTCAACCAAGCCGCCACGATGGGGCGCCTCTGGCCCTCGCGAGTGGGGCGCTGCGGGGGCCCGCCCCACAGCTATGTTCGCATGCCTTACGGCTTGCCGAGCGCGGCTGCAACGCGCCAGCGCCTCATGAGGGGCATCATGGAGGCTCAAGAAGACAGGCGTTCCGCAGCCTTGGCGGAGGTGGAGATGATTCGCGAAGAGCTACCAGTGCCTCCGGAGCCTCCCGAGGCCCCTGGGCCTTTGGGGCTGGTGAGGATCGGCTTCCGCGGCCTGCCGAGTCTGCTGCACCAACACCCCTTCGCCTTCAACACCCGCAGGTGACATCTTACAAGTTTCATTTCCAGCTGGGAGCGCCCTCCCCGGGCTGCATCGTTCCCAAGCCGCGTGGGTCCGTCCCTGCGGTATGTATCCCTTTTATTTCATGACGTTAGCTTGCTTTGTTGGGGGCGCCCCTCGGGCTGCATCATCCCCAAGTCGCTTGGGCCAGGCCCAGCGGCATGTATCTCCCATGCGTTTATTTCCGGCTATGCATTCGCCCGTCATGCTTGATTACTTGATGCCTTTCCACGGCACCTCTTCTTCTCCATGTCGACCACTTGCACGTTAAAGGGGGGTGCCTGAGCATCGCGACTCAGGGCTCTTACTGGCTCTCCAGCCCTCACCCTCTGGCCATGTCCACGGCATCGCGACCTGGCATACCAGCGACGGCTGAGACAAGCTCGAGGGCCGGGACCCGAGGACGTAGAGTGCCGGCATCTAACAAAATTTGCAGGAACACAACACAAGATAAGGCCCAGTGCCAGGCGCAACCCGCCTAGAGGTAGGGCCCTGTGAGTCACGCGCTGGCTCACGGGTGCCGAGATACACCTCACCTAGCCCTACCGTGCCGGCCACGTGTCAGGGCGGGGCTGTACACGCCCTGGGGGCTCCTCCCGGATGGGGGCCCCCTCCCACGTACCAGTGGAAGCACCATGCTCCATGCTGGCTGACGACACTGCCGAGGAGCGGCTATGCCCGTACACATGCGGAAGCGCTATGCTCCGCGCTGGTGATAAACAACTGAGGGTGGCCCCCAGGCCGCATCAACCTCAGGGAGCCCAGAGATCAGTGTCTAGCCTCATCGCAACGCCTCCCCTCGGGAGCGCCGCGCGAGGGGGCTGGGCACGGGGGCTGCGCCTGGGTCACGCCCAGACGTACGCCACCCAGCCAGGCCCCTCGGGCCTGGTTCGTCGCGCGTCTCTCCCCGAGCGGAGCCAAGGTACGAAGGCCGTTTGAGCATCAAGGGGGACCCCTGAGCATCGCGACTTAGGGGCCTAACTGTTCCCATAGCCCCTCACTCCCTAGTTCCGAAAGGCTAGCGCTGGGTGAGGCACGCGCGGGGCCGGGCTCTGCAGACGTAGAACGGTGGTCCCACTTGCATCTCACCTCATCACTTGCTGTTTGCGCGTCAAGGGGGACTCCTGAGCATCACGACTCAGGAGCCTAACTGGCTCCGTAGCCCCTCACTCCTTTGGTCCCGTCCTGGTTTCCGGTCGGGGCTAATGTTGGGTGAGGTACGCGCGGAGTCGGGCTCTGCAGACGTAGAACGGAAGATCCACCTACATCACACCTCCCTACTTGTTATTCGTGCGCCAAGGGGTACTCCTGAGCATCGCGACTCAGGAGCCTAACTGTCTCCGTAGCCCCTCACTCCTTTGGTCCCGTCCTGGTTTCCGGTCGGGGCTAATGCTGGGTGAGGTACGCGCGGGGCCGGGCTCTGCCGGCGTAGAACACAAGCAAGTAGGGAAGAAAAGAATAAAATTCAAGGAACTTAAAAGCAAATATTACAGTCCATAATGTCGTCTCAATACCAAACGTGAGCTTAAACGCCTCCCTGAGGCATGATGCATGTGCAGGAATTAAAAGCAGGACAGGAGCAACAGCGGAGTCATTTGGCGGCGGCGGAGCAGCGCGGGTGGCCCCGCTTCATGGAGCATCAGGACCGGAAGCATCCTGCTTCGACTTGGTACTGAAGGCCCGGAACTTCCCCAGTAGAGCCTCAGCATGACCCTTCACGGCCTCGGCAGCGGCGGCAGCGCCCTCGCCGCTTACTGGCTCCAACAGGCTGTCAAGGTCGGCGCTGGGATCGCGAAGGTAGATGTGGGTGAAGACCCGCGTCAGCGCAGCAGAAGACAGGACACGCGCCTCGGCCTCGGCCGTGGGGCCAAGACCAAGGGTGACATCCTCAAGAGCACGAACCAGGAAGGGAAGCAGCTTGCTGAGGCCGTCCTCGTCGCCGGCCAGCGGGCTCTCCAGGCCACTGGCGTAGAGCATCTTCAGCGAAGCACGGGCCTTCGTCTCCATGTCTGCGAAGGCCACGCGATCCTCGGCAAGAACCTGGGCCTTCTTGTCCAGCTCGACCTTTGTCGCCTCCAACTCCTCCCCCAGCGCACCCAGGCGGTCGTGGCGCTTCTTGAGCTTGGCCTCCCGGCCCTCGATGGCCACCTCGCGAGCCTTCATGCCTTCTTCCTGCTCCTGGCGAAGAAGAACCTCTTTCGCGAGCTGATCCCGCAGGCCTTGCAGCTCATCCTCCAGCGCCTTGCAACGATTGCGGGCTTCAACCACCTTCCCCAGCGCTGCGTCACGAGCAGCCTTCGTCTTAAGGACGGCCTGCCTCTCCTCGTCGCAGGCCGTCAAGGCTTGAACCAGCGCCGCCCGGATCGAGGCGTCGGAGCGAATCCACCCTGAAGCTAGCTCCAAGCGCCCGGCCACCAGGCGAGGGTCGGCAAGAAGATCCTGCCGCAGCCGGTCCAGACCAGCAATAGCACGCTCCAGGACGGCAGGAGAAGTTGGAGAAACAACAGTCTGTGGAACGGGGGGAGAAGGCGGCGACAGCAAGATCACAGCGTCCTGAGGTGGAGCCTGCTGCGCCCCAGCGGCCGTGGTGGCGGCAGTGGGCAAAGGCATCACAGGAGTCACTTGGGCCATGGGGGCTGAGCTCGCCCCAGCCAGCTCGGCCAGGCCTCGCGAGGACGACCGGGCGGGAGAAGCCCGTGTACCACGGTCACCCTCCTCCATAGGCGGAGGCGCTGCCGCGGATGGAGCCTCAGGAGCCCCCTTCGGCTTCTTCGCCGCGGGCGCCAGCCTATTCAAGAAATGCGAACGTCAAGCCTCGATAGCGGAACAAGAAATAAAGACAAGGGTCAAGCACTTACGGGTCATCGTCGGTGAGCTCGGGCAGCCTCCGGCCAAACTTGAAGCCTGACAGCCGGCTGGAAGGGTCAACCTCGGAAGCAGAAGGCGCGTCTGCAGACTACCTCGGGGCAGGGGCAGACCCGCGGGAGATCAGCTCGGACCTGTCCTTCTTCAGGATTAGGGGCATGCTCCCGCCGACCTGCTCGTCTCCGTCCTCATCATCATCGCTCGAAGAAAGGCAGAGACCGCGGGGCCTGCGCCGGGAGAACGGGGCCCTTGACTCTCTGTCGGTCGCCTCGGAGTCAGGCCCCTTTTCCTGCTCCTCTTCGTCTTCCTCCTTGCTGGAGTCGCGGGAGGGCACGTCCATCGGTCCCTCAAAAGCCGCCACGGGCACGAGCCCGTCCCCGTTGAAAACGGGCATGGACTTCACCACCTGCTCCCAGTCGGCGCGAAGGAACAAGGGCTTGGGAGTGCCCTCCAGCCTTGCCACCTCGCCCCCGACCAGAGAATGGAGGACCGCGGCCAAATCTTCGTCGCCCAAGGCCGCGGGGCTTGAATGAGGCCTCCACATTGGAGGAGAATACTGCCGGAGTGGAGCCAACTGGTGCTCCAGGAACTTCCTCAGCAGCGACGCACCGGTCAACTTCGCCGCCGTCGTGCTGACCGGCCTCAGGTCCGCGTCCATCTTCTCCAACACCAGTTTCGCGCGGGGGTCCATGAGCTCCGCTCGGCACCAGTCGCTGGAGCTCGCGGGCTGCTCCGCGGGCAAGATCAACCTTGGGTGGACGCACCCGGCATCAACCAAGACCCACTTGCTCCTGAAGCCCTCAATCCTCTTCCCGGGATTCGAGATGGCAATGGTGCCGCCATACGTGATGAAGCTCGCGCACACGGAAGGAGAACCGCGAGAGACCTGGAGGGAGAAGTAGTGGCGCAGCAAGGCCACTGAAGGCTGCACCCCTACGTGGGCCTCGCAGTAATAAGCGAAGATCGCCGGGAGAAGGACGGAGTTGGGGTGGAGCTGCAGAGCCTGCAAGTTGTAATGGCGGAGGACAGAGAAGAAAAACTCGGAGAAGGGCGGCACCAGGCCAGCAGCAATGGAGCTCACAAAGAGAGGATAAAAGGTGCTCCCTCGGCCCTCAGGGGTGGCGGAGCCGGCCTTGAACACCTGCGCCCCATTGATGCCCTGCGCCGCCGCCATCTGGCGTAGCCGGGCAAGGCTCGCCTTGGACACGTTCGGCAAGTCCAGAGCAGGTGAGTACCAAGCTTCACCCGGAGACTGACGAGGCGCCATGGCTTCCTAGGTCACGCAGCCGGAGTAGATCTGGAAATTTGGAGGAAGAAGGGGGAGGCGCAATAAAGGGGATCTGAGCAGCAACCGGAGAAAGCAAAGGGCAAAGTCTGGGCGGATGCCATTCCTCTATCTACCTGCGCGGTTGCAGGAGCACTTGCGTCCCATCAACCGCCACACGACGCCCAAGGCCGCAGGCTGTTAGGGCCCGCGGCGCTTCGCCCTTACCCTTTCGCCTCTCGGCACGGCCTAGCCCGGGCGCGCCTTGGGCCCGGGGGCTACTGTCGGTGTTCTGGGAACGGGGGTCCCCAGACTTGCCTGCCTGCGGCCTGCGGCGTGGCTGCAAAGGGGGCCCAGCACGACCCATCTTCATCAACACAAGACTCAAGACCCTCGCGAGGGGCCAAGCCTCGCGGGGCGGATGACACGGACCTTCCTCAGGCACGGCCTCGTCAGGCTGGCTCGCGAGGAGGCGGAGAGATCAAGGCGGGGTACCTCGTGAGGTGCCCGTGACGCGAGCCATGACGACTCAGGGCGCCAGGCGGGTGCCAGCCCGCGCAGCGTCCTCCTTTCCTCTTTGGTGCAAAGGGGGCAAGCGCAGCCGCGGAGTACCGAGGCATCAGGCAAAGGTTGCCATTTCGGTGCAACAAGACCAAGACCAAGAGGACTACGAGACGGAGGTCACTGTGGAGCCCAAGACGGTGTCATCACCAGAGCTTTGCGCAGGCGAAGACTGCTTTTGTCAGGATAGTTGATACTTGTTGTCCCCCTTCAAATTAGCCCGCCATTGTTGGCTCCCTTCCCGCTCAATATTTGGGAAGAGGACCAGGGCCTCTATAAATAGGACCAGCCACCCACAGAGCAAAGGGTCGACCCGCCGGCAAGTAAGAGCAGGGCAGTGAGTGAGAGAAAGAGAGAAAGAGAGAAAGGTGGCTGAACTCCTCCCAGCAGTTCATCGCCCGGCCAAGAGCAGACCCTCGCGAGGCTGTTCTTCCTTGTATTGTTCATCATCATCAGCCCCAAGAGGCAATCCACCCACCACACACTAGAGTAGGGTAGTACACCACAATGGTGGCCCGAACCAGTATAAACCTTGTGTCTCTTGTGCAGTTCTTTCGGTAGTCTAGATCTTTGCGAGACGGAGAGGTAGAAGGCGTAATCTCCACGCGCACCCCAATGTTTGAACCTTAAGGGTCTGCCGGAACTCGAAATCCGACAGAAGTGAGGCTGGCATGTAGCAGAAATCGGTGTTCTGAAACAAGGCAGTCCTGGCTCGAATGATAGTCATCATTGAATAGGCTGCATCCTGCACAGACATCTCAATAGTGACCCCAAGTCCATAGGAACAGTGAAGGGGCTCAGTGCTACAGGATAAGAGGGATATATCCTGATGGTACAAAGGTACTGGCTCTGGTTGAAGTCTCTGAACTGCTCCTCGACGATATATTCTGGATACCACCGATAGCCTGACTCGACCATCAATCGAACCAACATGGCCGTGTGGCCGGGCACATCGAGGCACCGGGTCAAACAAACCACTTGGTTCTGGGAATGGGTGGCCATCTGAAAGCACAGAATAATGCAAAGGCATTAGAATTTTCTAGGGGAAATCGGACAGCATAATGGCTGTAAATCCTTAGAAAAGGATTTGAGACATCCACAACAGTTTGCAATACCACTCAACAACATCATATCAAGGTTCTGATTCAACTGGCAACATACTAAAAGTAGTAGAAACTATACTGAGGCTTGTAACAATAATCCTATAAGCTACTACGGATTAGTAACATGTGAACGTGATAGAAAGAGAGAGCCTAGTCCTTAACCCATGTAGAATGAGAAGAGAATGAGTCAGATCAGAGGGCATAAGGTAAAGGAGTAAAAGAGCCTTATGTTCCCTCCCACAATCAATTCCCCTACATATAACTAAAGCATTTCTAAACTCGACATCGACCAGTTTGGCTCAACGAACCTACAGGCAGTCCGGCTCTGATGCCAACGCTGTCAGGACCCCGATTCCAAGTCACATCGATCTAGCCGGTAACACCTCATATCACATTGCGGTCTCACGCACGGTATCCCCACGGGTGTTGCCTTACCTTGGCCCGGGACCGTTTGTGCCTTTTGGCTCACGTATATGATAGTGTCGCTAGCATCCATATGATAGAGAACCCGAGCCGACATGGCTAGTCGTGAACCCAAAGCGGCACAGACCTATGGGGACAGGCATACATGAAACACATCGAACATGTCGGTCATCAGCGTGTGAATCCGGGCTGTAGCACTGGGCTAACAAGACTCCAGGTAACCCGGGCTATAGTAGGCTAGGCAGGATTCCAGTAGTAACCGCGTGACATTTCCCCGAAGGGACAGACATAGGAACGAAGTGAAACACATGCCGGCCAGTCAAGTCTATTGAGCAGTAGTGCTGGGCTAGCAGGACTCCGGTGAACCGGGCTGTAGCGGACTACTATGGCTCAAGGAGCACTAGACTACATTTCCCCATAAGAGAGGCTGCCAAGGATAAACAACTAGATTGTCGGATCCCACACATACCAAGCATTTCAATCATACACACAATATGCTCGATATGCGCAAATACAACATGGCATCACAACAAAACTCTACAACTCAAGTACTTTATTTAAAGGCTCCAGAGAGCCATACATAACATGTTCATACAGGTAGAGGTCACATGATCCGACACTCAGTCATACAAGCATACAAGCACATGCGGAAGCAATAGTCTGAGTACAGACACTAGAAAGAAAGAAGGCTTCTCGAAGCCTGTCTATCTACATAAGGCCCTCCATGGCCAGGATCACCACCTGGGTGGCAAGTCACTCATCGACGTCGAGGTCTACATAAAACCCATCGGAGGGGGCGGTGTTGTCGACTGAAAACAGTAATTAAAGCAAACATGAGTACAAAGGTACTCAGCAAGTCTTACAACAGAACCTACTATACATGCTCATTCTCAAGGAGGTGGTGGAGTTATTGCAGCAAGCCAGCTCTAACTCTTGGCTAAGCTATCCTACAAGACACCACTAGTAAAATAGCTTTCACACACGAGTCCACTAATCACCAACACAATACTCCACCGGGGATCCTCCCTCGTCATCCTACGAGAGGGCCATCCTCGGTACTCACACTTATATTGAGTCTTTTAGTAGTAACCATTAACTTGTCTATGAACTGTATAGGAAACCAAGTAGTCCTTTACCGCGGACACGGCTATTCAAATAGTTTTATACCCTGCAGGGGTGTACTTCGTCACACATGTTTCCACCACTTAGCGACTGCACACGACATGTGCTTGGCAGACTTCAAGCAAAAGCCGACGTGGGTGTAGACCACGACATGACTAACCGCACAAGTCTCTAGTCCAGGTTTATCACCTATTCAGGTTCCATCCACAAGGAAATCCGGCCGGGGTGTCCTCAACGGCCCCAAACGTTGTTTGCAGGGTTCCCGAGACAATAACGGGTGACTCGGTACACCATGCCATGGTGTATCTACCGCATCATAGCCCACCCCTAGGGTCAGCGCTATGCACGACCGCCAACACAGAACCTACAAACACCAAAAACTAGTTGCAACTCCTAGACAGAGGACGAGAGGGGTCAGTAAGTCGAGCGGGGTCATGTTTCAGGGCCCAATGTGTGGTAGTAGCTGAATCTTAAGTCACGCATACAGATCTCAGTTCTTATGGACGGCCTCAATGAAGCAACCCACCATGTACTCCTACATGGCCTCTCATCGATACCTTTACCAAAACATGTTCAACACATCCCTCACATTACCGACATAATCATTTCAATCTAGCCCATCACCCAGATGAACCAGACCTGACACAACTCTAAGCATAGCAGGCATAGCAAGGTAGGAAAACACATACATGGCTCAATCAACTCCTACACATGCTAGTGGGTTTCATCTAGTTACTGTGGCAATGACAGGTCATGCAGAGGATAAGGGTTCAACTACCGTAGCACACAACAGTTTGAAACGTTGTTGTCCTAATGCAGTAAATGAGAGCAGAGGCGAGAACATGGGATTGTATCGAAATGATCAATGGGGTTGCTTGCCTGATGGAGTGGTAGTAGGGTACTGCCCTTCAGTTGGATACTCGGAGATATCCTCGGAGGCAGAACCTACCACGAAAGACACCACGAAATATAATCAACACATGGCAATATGCAACAATATGATGCATGCTATGACATGGCAAAATGAGGTGTCCTGCCTAATGCAATGTGAAACAAGTTGAAATGGGTCCATTTGAATCAACGATTCAAATGGAAGCTTAAGTTGTTATGCATAAAAAGTGTATTAGCTTGTTTCACCTAAACAGCAGGGTTAAAGTGTTTTGTCATGCATGAAACCATTACAGATGGAAAGATTGAATTTTTCTGATCATTTTTCATATATAATTTGTTTGATTTGGAGCTATGGTTGAATTTCTATGTTTTTAGAAGTTTTGGCTATTTTCTGGAATTTCCTATATAAGAATAAATCCAGAAATTAAATAACTGCGTCAGCACTGCGTCACTGTGACGTCAGTGAGTCAAAGGCGCCAGCCTAGGTCAAACCTGACGGTTGGGACCCACACGTCAGTGAAACAACTAATTAACAGGGTTAGGTTAACACTAACTAAACTGTCAGTGGGGCCTGTGCCCGCATGTCAGAGCCCTAACTAACTAAAATTAGTTAGTTCTAACCCTAGGTTAATTAGCAGAGGGGGGCCCACCTATCATAGACTCAGGGGAGTCAACCTGGGCCCACCCAGTCAAAGTCAACGGGTCAAACCACCGACGTTTAGCCGCCGGCGAGGCCAGATGTGGTGGTGGAAGTGCATCTACGCATTCTAGCAACCAAAAGGGCAGCAGAGAGCATCTACGCGTTGCTGGGAGCAAGCCGCAGCGTTTGGTGGCACTGGGTGGAGCTAGGGTGGCCGGAAACGTCACCGGCGACGACCTTGGCGGTCGCCGAAGTTCGGGCGAGGTCGAAACCGAGGCTACGGGCACGGCGAGGCTTGTGGAGTGGTGCTACGGGCTCCTGCGAGTGCGGTGAGTGCGTTAGTCGCAATGGTGTGGCCGGTGGGTGGCCGGAGTCACGTCAGTGACGAGCTCGGCGGCAGCGGGTGCTCGGGTGTGCGTGGTTCGGTGCACACGGTGCAGGAGGGAGTTAGTGGAGAGGAGGAGGACGGAGCTGGGCTCACGGCGATTGCAGCAAGCGTCGAAGCGGGCTCGGGGAAGGCCGGAGCTGAGCAGGGTGACGATGGCGATCTCAGCGGCCGGAGTTGGGGGAGATGGGGTCAGCGGCGACTCTAGAGCGGGCGAGCGCTCGGGGCTCGGCCTGCTCGACGTAGTCGACGACGGCGGAGTTCGTGGACATGGTGATGCAGCACGGGGACGTCGGCGGACGCGGTTAGCACGGTGGCGTGGGCGCGGCAGCATCGGCCATGGTGCGGGAGAGCAAGGGAGAGGAGCTGGGGAGAGAGAGGCGTTTCTGCGAGCTCGGGGGAGAGGTGTGTGACCGAACCAGGGCAGCAGCACTGCAAGGGGAGGAAGCAGGACGGCGGGCAGCTGCGTGGCGTGCGCAGGCGCCGGCGTCGAGCACCTGCCTGCCTGCCTGGCCAAGCCAAGCAGCTCGCTGGAGCGGTGGCTGGGCTGGGCCGGCAGGTGGGCTTGCCAGGTGGGCGCCAGGTAAGCCTCTGCTTGCTTTGTTCTTCTTTTTCTATTTTTCCTGTAAGTTTGTGGCTTTATTAAAAAATAGTTAGGCACTTACAAAAATTCTGAAAATAATGATAGGCTCTGTTTAGATTATTTCCAACAGCCCACACTTATTTCTAGAATTATTTGAGCATTTAAAATATTTTATAACATTTAAATGTCCAAATTCAAATACTTATGATTTGATTCAAAAAATCCAGAATGTCCTAGAAAAGAGTGCACCATTTTTGCCAGGGGTTTTAGCCCAATCCAGAAATGATGAACATTTTGTGAAGGGCATTTTGGGTTCATTGAAACCAATTTTAGTAAGCCCTAGTTGGTTTAAGGGGGTCGCTGGGGGTTCTGTTATCCCCACTTCATCTTTCTGGGTGAGAAAAAACATGATGCAAACACTCTAATGCATGAACTTGCTAGGGTGTGACACTCAGCTACTTCATAAGGATATATGGTCAAAGTATTTGTCTCTTACATATTGGCTAGTAGGACCGGCTCATTCATACTGATTAAACCGGCCCTTGGGGACTACACATGCAAATTGACAAACTATCAGCATCCGGTTTGGTTTTAAACCGGGAATTGAAAGGAGTCTAAGGCAAAAGATTTTAAGTCTATTAAAAGTCTACAGATCATTCACTCTTATCATACTCCGCAGACTTGGGGGCTGCCAGGGTATAGAACTTATATAAACTAGAGAACATACCTCATATTTCTGATACATTTGTTTGACCATTTCAATCTCTGAGTCACGGCTGGAGTTGACTTGGCTAAGATAGCCAGATAATACTTCACCAATACTCAGATGGGTGTAGTGGGAGACATGAAACCTCACTTTCTTCTTCTCCATGACTTCTTGCTTTGCGGAGTATCTTGCCAGCACAATTGGATTGCCCAGTTCAACGAATCTTCTACTAGTGATTAAAACATCATTGCCATAAGTATCCAGCGGGTTAGCTGAGCTTGACAGTTCAGTAGTGGATAGATTAATAACGGTTTCGTCAACAGACGGCTCAGGATGATGTGATTGAATGTTGATACCAGGGTCTTCCGGTGCTTCAGTTTGTTCTTGGGCAAGAGTCTGCTGCGCCGGTTCAACGGCTTTTGGATCCTCAGGCGGTTTTGCCACCTTTGTTTCTTGGGCTTTGCTTGACCACTAAGAAGAATTTGATGAGTCAGTATAACGATATAGGCATAAAGGTGCAGAAGAAGGATAATTATCTTTACCCGGGGGCGGTCTTAAAAGTCGGCAACTGAGTTTGTGAAGAATCACCAGAGGAGGTACGAGCAATCTCCTGCAAGAATGGAATTATGGTCGAGTGACTTATAAAACTGGCTCATTCATCAGATTTAAGATATATAAAAGAACCTCATTCGGGCGTTTCCGTGGAGTTTTCGGTAAGCCGGAGGGTAACTCATCGTCTCCACTAGTCCGGGTCTGACGGCGGCTCTCATGTTGCTGTTTTTTCAAAAGAAATTGTGGATCTAAATAAGCCAAGGGGTGTGAAAACCTTACTTTCCAGGTTACCCGCCGAGGTTTCTGCCTTGGTAAAGGTTCTGAGTCAGAGGAAATAATAGTTACCTCTTCTTCAACTGCCTGGCTGGTCCCTGTGTCCTCTTGATAATAGTCAGTGTCAATAAGGGTGTTAAAAAGCAGGCCAAGAGAGTCAAGGGCTACCTCCCACTCAGAGATGTCATCCAACTTGAATAAGTCAGAAGCAGTTGTTTTCTTCTTAGATTTCCTGGCGGCTATTGCAGTGACACTAGCTTTTTTGGCAGCCTTATGATCATATTTGGCCTTCCAAGAGTCAGATTTAGCCTTTAGAAAAATAGCATGTTGAAACCCATGCAAATACTTAACTGCTGAGGAAAAAGGAGTCAAGAGGCTTACCTCTGGTGCCGGGTTAAGCTGGCAGAAAGGATTCTTCGGTCAGACGAAGGGAGCTATGACATAATGGATCGTTTGTTCCTCCGGTATAGTTGCACATCAAATCAGATCAGCGGCTTAGAGGGATGATCCGCCATGCGATCCAACGGCGGATCAAGTCAACTCCAGTTAAGCCGTTTCCCAGCAAGGCTTGAACCCTTTTGATTATTGGGTGAAGTTTCTTGCATTCAGCAGCAGAAAGTTTAGCAGGGAGTGAATATTTAGCGTCAAGACGCTCAGCGCGATAACCCGGCATTGGTTTCTCATCAGCCAGTGACGTATCTTTGCAATAGAACCAGGTTTGGTTCCAGTCCTTGGGATGGCTTGGCAAGACTACTAGAGGAAAGACAACATCCCGTTTGCGCTGCATCAAAATCCTGCCAAGTTCTAAACTGGGGCCGTTGGTATACTCATTCTGGTGGTTCAAATAGAAGTATTCTCTGAAGAGTTCAATAATAGGTTCTTCTTGAAGATAAACCTCGCAGAAAACTTGGAAGTTACAAATGTTTGATATGGAATTGGGTCCAATGTCTTGTGGATGAAGCTTGAAAAAGTGCAGAACATTTCTAAAGAATTTTGAGCTGGGAGCCGAAAAGCCCCGGTTCATATGATCAGTGAAGACGATGATTTCACCATCCTTTAGCTGAGGTCTTTCTTCGTCCAGGTCAGGGGCACGGTAAGACATGACGCTCTTCTCTTGTAAATATCCAACAATGACAAAATCCTTTAGGGTGTCTTTAGTGACTATGGAAGTGACCTAGTTGCAAACTGTCATCGTCTTCGGCGGCATGGCGAAAAGACAATCTAAAAGGAAGTAATTTGCTGACTCAAACTAAGTGGTGGAATTACAAGCTAATAATTGCAGTACAGATGTATAATGGCGGCTTAAATAAGGGCTAATGGTATATGAAGGAAAATAAGCTGGCATAGTAAGCCGCCATGAGAGAGATATTCAAGAGTTTCCCACAACGAAAAGTTGGCTAAGTATTAAGATAGACAAGTTTCACAGGCTGCAGCTACTATTTTGGATCAAAGGTTGTTCAGGAAAGGAAAAATAAATCTAGACCTAAAAACCAGTATAGATGAGTTCATGAGCTTGCACGAGATTGTTCTTCCAGGAAAGGGGATCTAATGATACTGAAAGTGGAAAGAAAACAACTACCGCATTGGTTTAACGGCATTTTCAGATCAAAGAAGCTCACAGTACGACCTGGAAGATGAACTACGATGAACTATGAAGAACATGGGGGAGCTCGCAAACCCTAGGGCAGATCTAAGGTATGAGAAGGCAGAAACTTACAGCTGCAGATCTGCTGTGGAGGGTCGCCGCCGTTATCTAGATCGACTCAGGTTGATGCAGCGGCCGAGGTTGAGGAAGACGAAGTGCTCTGCGGCGGCGGTGCAGCTCGAGCGGTAGAGGGGTTGCGAGGGAAAGAAGGAAGAAGGAGAAAAAATGTGAGATGGCTTTCAGATCCTGTTTATAACGAAAGGGGCAATAGGTAGGCACGAAAGACGAGGAGGCCAAAATGATGATTATCCAGCTAATTGGATGCCTTGATTTTCAGAAAGACATTTAAGATAAAGATCCGTTAAGGTAATGTCGTGGTGGGTTTCCAAAATTCTTTGTGATGACGTCATGGCGGGTTACAAGGTTTTCACAGCAGTTGTAGATGGATTTTTTCTTAGTGTTGAAGATTGACATGAACAAAGTTCAAATCAACCTGGGGCCTAATGTTGGGGATATGACTACCAGATATGACCCGCCCAGGAGAGGCCGGGTCAACCACAATGGTGGTTTACCTGTATGAAGCCCAAGAGTATACAAGATGGTGGTTCACAATTAGGCTTATAAGAGCCCCAAGCCTAGAGGTGGCTTAAGGCCCGTAAGTATAAACCACCATGTATGAATAGACTTGTAATATAAGGCATGTAAGATACGTTACCAAGCCGGACGCGTTGTATGAGCCGGCCGGGACTTTGTAGGCCGTGTGGCGTCAACCCGTATATGTAAGGGGATGACCCAGCAACGGCTTAGGGTAAGAAACAACAGATCAAGAGGCAGGTTAAGCGTATAAGCTCTCTGGTCATCGAAACCCTAGCAGTACCACCTCGAACTGGATTAGGCTTTTACCTTCACCGCAAGCGGCCGAACCAGTATAAACTCCTCGTGTCCTTTGTCCAGTTTAACCCCTTTAAGCATCCTAGTTGCAATGGCTCCATGATTAAGTCCTTTCACTAGGACATCTGCCGCGACAATTCCATGACAGTAGAGCCGGGAGACAAGCTTTCGACAACTCTGAGAACTTTGCAGGCAAGATGACCATTACCCTCGATATCTCTTCTATCTTTGCTTGCTAGTTGTTCGTTCTATCACTATGCGGGGCTACCTACCACTTGTTTATCACGCCTCCCATATTGCCATGTCAAGCCTCTAACCCACCTTCCTAGCAAACCGTTGTTTTGCTAAGCTACTGCTTTTTCTCAGCCCCTCTTATAGCCTTGCTAGTTGCAGGTGCCTTGCAGGTTGTACCATGTTGGAACATGGATATGTTGGGATATCACAATATCTCTTATTTTAATTAATGCATCTATATACTTGGCAAAGGGTGGAAGGCTTGGCCTTTTGCTCGGTGTTTTGTTCCACTCTTGTCGCCCTAGTTTCTGTCATACCGGTGTTATGTTCCTTGATTTTAAGTTCCTTACGCGGTTGGGGTTATGGGACGCCCTTGACAGTTCTCTTTGAATAAAACTCCTCCAGCAAGGCCCAACCTTGGTTTTAACATTTGCCTAACAACCACCTAAACTTTTCCCTAGGGAGTTGCAAACCCGAGGTCATCTTTATTAACCCCCCCCCCCCCCCCCCCCCCCCCCCCCCCCCCCCCCGAGCCAGTGTTCCTCTGAGTGCTGGTCCAACTTGGGCGATGTCCGGTGCCCCTGGGCAACCAGGGTCTCAGCCAACCTGATGTCTTGCCCATCCGGTGTGCCCTGAGAACGAGATACGTGCGACTCTTATCGGGATTTGTCGGCACATTGGGCGGTCTTGCTGGTCTTGTTTTACCATTGTTGAAATGTCTTGTAACCGGGATTCCGAGACTGATTGGGTCTTTCCGGGAGAAGGAATATCCTTCGTTGATCGCGAGAGCTTGTGATGGGCTAAATTGGGACACTCATACAGGGTATAAACTTTCGAGAGTCATGCCCGTAGTTATGTGGCAGATGGGAATTTGTTAATATCCGGTTGTAGAGGACTTAACACTTCACTTCATTAAAATGCATCAACCGCGTGTATAGCCGCGATGGTCTCTTTTCGGCGGAGTCCGGGAAGTGAACACGGTTTGGGTTATGTTTGAACATAAGTAGTTCAGGATCACTTCTTCATCACTTCTAGCTTAGCGACCATTGCGTAGCTTCTCATCTTACTCTTGTATTCGTATGTTAGCCACCATATTTGCTTAGTGCTTGCTGCAACTCCACCTCATTACCACATCCTACCCATATGCTTGAATAGTCTTGATCTCGTGGGTTTTGAGATTGTTGAGTCCTCATGACTCACAGATACTACCAAAACAGTTGCAGGTGCCGATGATACCAGTGCAAGTGATTCTGCCGAACTCAAGTGGGAGTTTGATGAGGACCTTGGACATTACTACGTGTCTTTTCCCGATGATCAGTAGTGGAGCCCAGTTGGGACGATCGGGGATCTAGCATTTGGGGTTATCTTCTTTTCATTTGGTTTTGACCGTAGTCGGTCTATGTGTGTACTCTGAATGATGTATGAATTAATTGTTATTGTGTGATGTGGAGATTGTAAGCCAACTCTATTTATCCCTTTTGTTGTTCATTACATGGGATTGTGTGAAGATGACCCTTCTTGCGACAAAACCACAATGCGGTTATGCCTTTATGTCATGCCTCGACACGTGGGAGATATAGCCACATCGTGGGTGTTACAAGTTGGTAATCAGAGCCATCCCCGACTTAGGAGCCCCCTGCTTGATCGAATCTCTGACATTGTTGAGTCTAGAACAAAATGTTTTGAGTCTTAGCATTATATATATATCGGAGAGTAGGATTATTTTTACTCCTCAGTCCCCTTCGTCGCTCTGGTGAGGTCTCTTGACGTAGATGTTTTGTCTTTCCTCTCCTCAAATTTCACTAAAAAAATTTAGGATCACGCGGGTATCTTGGAATTGTTCTGATATTCTTGTGAAAAGAACATTGTTCTTGGTGCCTCCTGACCTTTAGGGGTTGTGGTAGTGTCCAGGGGAGTTGAGCTCCGAGGTGTTGTTGTCACAATTTTATCATTGCAGTTCTGGAATAACTGAGTTCGCCGACATCGAAAATCTCTTTATGCAGCTAGTGGTGAGATAACCTCGACGCCACCCAGTACTAGGAGGGAGTTCAGGAGTATTGCCATAGCTCGTATAACAGATGTTTTTCGAAGGTTGAGGTACACGATTTCTGGAGTTTTCTTGGTTATGTGTTGATGGATGGATACAGTTGGAGCATAGGGCTTGTTAGTTGTGTGATATATATTGTGCCTCTCTATATCCCCAATACCAGATTGCATAACTAGAAATTTTCGGGAGTTTATAGGTTGGAATTCAAGTAGCTCTAGTTATTATTCCCGCAGATATTTGGTTTGTGATTGGGTGATCCTTACCACCTATTTCTTCCAGTCGTACCTTGTTGTTTCATTCATCAACCGTTATCTAAGTGTCTTCTCACCTCAATGGTCGTGTAATGTTAACTTTGGAATTCATTCGTTCAAGCTATGTTCGGATGTTTATTGTGAAGACTATATGTTGCAATTTCTATCCTTTGATTCAGCTTATCTATCTGTCTATCAAGATTCTAACGGATGTCACCCTCTTCAATTTGGATCCTCCAACGCGTCTGAATCCGGACCGCAATGAAGGGAGTCAGGAAAACCCTCCACCTCCGCCACCACCTCCGCCTCCGGAGGCATGGAAAGCTGTCATGGCTGCCACCAATGCCAACCCCCAGATGCTTTTGCAACTCTTGCAAGAGGGCAACCAAGGCCAAGGCAACCAAGGAAATCAAGGTCAAGGGCAATTCAATAATCAGCCACAGTTTGCTACCCTCAACCAGTTCCTTGCAAATCAGCCAAAGTCTTTCAGCAACTGTGCCGAGGCCACAGACGCCGATGATTGGCTCGTGGACATAAGCAAGCATTTTGAATGTAGCAATATCAGACCTGAGGACTACGTCAAGTTCGCTTCTTTTCAACTCAAGGACCAAGCTGCTGATTGGTATCAATAATACAAAGATTCCATAGGAGGTCGAGTGATTACCTGGGATGACTTCTGCCAGGATTTCAAAGCTCACCACATTCCTACAAGTGTTGCTGAGAGCACGCGTGAGGAATTCCGCAATCTCAGGCAAGGAAGCATGTCTGTGTATCAATACAACATCCAGTTTCAGAAACTTGCTCGCTTCGCAAGGTAGGACGTTCCTGATGAAAACACATGATATATCACTTCAGGGGTGGCCTCAGTGAAGATCTGCAGTTAGCTGTCGTTCTCGTTGAGCCTACGAAATTCGATCAATTCTATAACATGGCCCTCAAGCAAGAGGGTACTCAGCTCAAGTGTGAGGCTTCAAAGAAGAGAATCAGGGATGCAGTTCAGTCTTCTTCTTCCTCACAAGTGGCAGCTAGGCAACATAAGTTCTGGCATCCTCCTCCTCCGTTTCGTCAGCCCTACTAGTAGAAGAACAAAGGTGGCCATGGATCTTCCCACCCACCCAATCCAGGCTATCAGAACAAGTCTCAGAATCAAGCTCCAAAGACAAGTGGTCCTCCTTCTTATCACCGTCCGCTCTCAAAGGTTACTTGCAACAAGTGTCAGCAGAAAGGTCACTATGCAAACAAGTGCTTCAACTAAAGGCGCCTTCCGCCTTGTCCTCCTGTGAGGTCTTCAAGCAATGCAGTGGTCAAGCATAATCCCAAGTCTGCAAGGGTGAACATGATGAACGCAGCTCAAGCAGAGGATTCATCAGAAGTGATCACGGGTAATCTTCCAGTTAATGATATTCCTGCAAAAGTTCTATTTGATACTGGTGCATCTATTTCATTCATATCAAGACCTTTTGCATCCATGCACAATTTGCATATTGTCAATCTGCCAAAGCCGATAGTGGTTTCCTCTCGGGGTTTGTTCATGAATACCAAAATGATGGCTCCGGATGTTGCCATCAAGATGGGCAACTATAAATTTATGTCTTCTCCAATGGTTCTTGGCAACTCTGATATTGATCTAATTCTCGTCATGGACTGGCTTTCTAAGCACAAGGCTCAACTTGATTGTGCTACTAGGGAGATTATGTTGACACACTCTTCTGAGGATATGATCATATATGCCGCTCGTGATGAGATTGTTCGATTTTTTCTCTCAATGAGAAGGGCGAGTTAGACGCTATTTCTCAGATTCCAGTTGTTTCCGAGTACCAAAATTTCTTTCCAGAAGAGCTTCCGGGTATGCCTCCTCACCGGCCAGTTGAGTTCGTTATCTATCTTGAGCCTGGTACTGAACCCGTTTGCAAGTTTCCTTACAAGCTTGGACCAAAGGTGCTGAAGGAATTGAAGGAATAGCTCGATGAACAAGAGCGTCTGGGTTTGATCAGACCGAGTTCATCCCCGTGAGGTTGTGGTGTTCTTTTTGTCCAGAAGAAGGATGGCACGGACCGACTGTGCATTGATTACGATCCATTGAACAAGAAGACAATCAAGAACAAGTATCCACTTCCCAACATCAATGGGCTATTCGAGAAACTTAAAGGTGCTAAAGTGTTTTCCAATCTTGACCTCCGTATGGGTTATCATCAGATTCGCCTTCATGAATAAGGTATCCCTAAGACATCATTCAAAACAAGCTTTGGTTCTTATGAATATATTGTCATGTCTTTTGGCCTTGTCAATGCTCCTCCAACGTTCTCTTGCATGATGAACTTCATCTTCAACCCCTACACAAATGAATTCATCTTGGTGTATCTCGATGATATCTTGGTCTTCTCCAAGAATAAGAAGGATCATGCCAAGCATTTGCGATTGGTGCTCGACAAGCTCAGGGAGTATCAATTCTATGCAAATTCCAAATGTGAGTTTTGGATTGATGAAGTTCTTTACCTTGGTCACATCATCTCTGCCAATGGCATTGCTGTTAATACGGAGAAGGTTTCTGTAATTGTGAATTGGGAGCCTCCTCAGAATGTCAAGCAGCTCCGTAGTTTCCTTGGTCTTGCAAGCTATTGCCGGAGATTCGTTGAGAATTTCTCAAAGATTGCAAAGCCTCTTTCCAACCTCCTCCAAAAGCATGTCAAGTATGTCTGGACTCCTGAGTGTGACGTTGCTTTCACACTCTCACAGAGAAGCTAGTCTTAGCTCTTGTCTTAACTTCTCCTGATGAATCCAAGTCATTCGAAGTTTTCTGTGATGCCTCATTGCAAGGTCTCGGTGCTGTGTTAATGCAAGAGAAGAAAGTTGTGGCTTATACCTTCGTCAGTTGAAGCCCAATGAAAGGAACTACCCCACACACGATCTTGAGTTGGCGGCAGTTGTCCTTGCATTAATAACATGGAGACATCTCTTGTTGGGAAGGCAAGTGGACATTTTCACCGATCACAAGAGTCTCAAGTATATCTTCACTCAACCCAACCTCAACCTCAGGCAAACTTGTTGGGTCGAAATGATTCAAGACTACAATCCAAGTATTGAATATACTCCAGGCAAGGCCAATGTGATTGCAGATGCTTTGAGCAGAAAGGCTTACTGCAACAGCTTAATTCTCAAGCCATTCCAACCAGATCTTTGTGAAGCTTTCCGCAAGCTCAACCTCCAAGTTGTTCCTCAAGGTTTTCATGCCAAGCTTAAAGTCACTCCAACATTGGAAGATCAAATTCGTGGGCCACAACTCCTTGATACCATGGTGAAGAAGGTGAAACATGGTATTGCCAAGGGCCTACCCAAATACAAGTGCTATCGCATTGATGACAAGGACACCTTATTCTTTGAGGACAGGATTGTGATTCCTAAAGGTGATCTAAGGAAGGTCATAATGAACGAAGCGCACAATTCTCTTCTTTCCATTCATCCAGGCAGTTCAAAGATGTACCATGACCTCAAGAAGTCATATTGGTGGACTCGAATGAAGCGAGAGATTGCTCAATTCGTGAACAAATGTGATGTCTGCCGAAGGGTGAAAGCAGAACACCAATGACTAGCTGGTCTCCTCCAACCTCTTGCTATTCCAGAATGGAAGTTTGACCATATCAAAATGGACTTCGTCACTGGATTTCCCAAGTCCAAGCTTGGGAATGATGCTATTTTCGTTGTCATTGACAAGCTTACAAAAGTGGCTCATTTCCTTCCAATCAAAGAATCTATCACGGCAGCTCAGTTGGCAGAGCTATACACCTCTAGAATTGTCTCATTGCATGGTATTCCGCAATTGATCTCTTCAGACCATGGAATCATTTTCACTTCTAAGTTCTGGGATTCCTTCCAGAAGGCCATGGGCACCAACATTCGCTTCACCATGGCTTTCCATCCTCAAACTAGTGGCCAAGTCAAGCGAGTCAATCAAATCCTCGAACACATGCTCAGAGCTTGTGTCATCTCTTTCGGTATGAAGTGGGAAGATTGTATCCCATATGCCGAGTTCTCCTACAACAACAGCTTCCAAGCAAGTTCGGTCAAGGCCCCATTCAAAATTCTATATGGCAGAAAGTGTCGTACTCCACTCAATTGGTCCGAGACTGGTGAACGCCATCTTCTTGGCAACGACTTGATCACAGAAGCTGAAGAAATGTGTAAAGTCATCCATGAAAATCTCAAAGCCGCGTAATCGCGCCAAAAGAGTTACTATGATAGCAAGCACTGTGACTTGGCTTTCGAGATCGGAGACCACGTCTACCTCTGCATCTCTCCAATGAAAGGCACTCGACGCTTCAGTATCAAAGGGAAGCTTGCCCCGAGATACGTGGGTCCTTTCAAGATCATTGGCAAAAGGGGCGACCTCGCCTATCAACTCGAGCTTCCGTCCAACTTCACAAATGTGCATGATGTGTTTCACGTGTCACAGCTTCGCAAGTGCTTCAAGACGCCTAAGCGCACTATCAACTTCAAAGATATTGATCTCCAAGAAGATTTGTCTTATCATGAGCATCACATTGCTATTCTTGAAGAAACCGATCGCAAAACTTGCAGCAAGTCAATCAAATCCCTGGAAATTAAGTGGTCGCACCATTCCGACCGAGAAGCCACCTAGGAGCGCGATGATCACCTCTATTCCGAATATCCGGAGTTCTTTCAGTCCTAGATCTCGGTACGAGACCCTCTTGTAGTGGTGGAGTGTTGTAACGCCCTGGATATAACTTTCCATAATTGTAACTCCAACTCTTTCCATTTCCGGCTATGTGATATGATATTTCCTTTGTGGTTGGGTTTATTTCTTCGTTTTGCATTTTGTTCATGTCATGCATTTCATCTCATGTCATCATGTGCATCTCATTCGCATTCGTGTTCATCTCATGCATCCGGTCAATTTCCCCGTTGTCCGTTTCGCATCCGACACTCCCACATGCACCCATTGCACCCCTCAAATCTCGTTTCGTGAGTGGGATAAAAATGTTCTCGGAATGGGTCGACATTTTTCGAGTGGCCTTGGTACATCACTGGTAGGCCGCCTGGCAAATTTTGTTCCATTTGGAGGTCGTTTGATACCTCAACGGTTAACCGGGTAACCGCAAAAGCCCCTTTCTATTTGCAGCCCAGCACCCTCCAAAACAGCCCACTAGCCCATCTAAACCCCCTCCATGCTCTCCGTCGTTGGATCACGATCGTGTGGGTGAAAACCGCACCTCATTTGGACTCTCCTAGCTCCCCTACCTATAAAAGGCCTCTCCCCCGAAATTTCAGCAAACCCAAGACCAATCGCCTCCACCTCGCCGCCGGACGCGTCCGGACCGCGCCGGACATGTCCGCACCGCTGCTCCCGACCACTCACATCACGCCATGTGGCCACCCGAGCCCACTTCACCGTGCCATCTCCCGCTGCCCGCCGGGGCCAGGGCGGGGCACGCCCGGCCCGATCCGCTCGCCGGCTACGCCCTCCGCCACCCTTCGCCGCCCGATCCGCAACAGCAACGCCGGTCCGCCCCGCCGTCACCGCGAGCTTGCCGTCGCCTCAGCTTCCGTTCTGCCGCCCGCCATCCTCGTCACGCACCGCCGCCGACCTAGTTGCCCGTGCCGCCACCTCTCCGCCGCCATCGTCGTCGTCGCGTCTCCGGTGAGATCCGGCCGGAGTGGAAAAGATCCACCGGGAGACGAACCAAACGCCTTGCCCGTCCTGGATCCCTTCGTCCCGCACCGCTCTCTCCCATTGACTTTCGCGTGGTATAAATTCCACTTAAGTCCCAGATCCCTAACATTATGTGCTCAACTTTGACATGCCATATCTCCATGCTCATAGCTCCGATTTGCACATATGATATATCAAAATGTTCGTCTCATGATGCACTTCATGTTAGTGTCATTTGCGTACATGTTACTATCTATATAGATGACCTAATCTTCGTTGCAAAAGTGCTACATGATGTTATTTGCTGGAATTCAACATAACTTGCCGGTTTGTCATTTTCGTTGCATTTTGTGTGTGGATCCTATGAGCATAATGTCTACATGTTTTATGAGCTCCATCATTCCATCTTTATAGTGGTGAAAGCCTTGTATTTTTATGAGATATGTGGTGACTAGCACAAGCATGCAAAGTAGGCTATGTGATGTTGCTGATTTTAGACACTTGGTAATTTTGCACAGTCCTTTTCCTGTTACATTTTGATGCCATGTTGTCTTATTGCTATCAGTAGATCCATGCACATTTTGAGGTAGTTCAGTAAGACTATTTTGGAGATGTGATTTTGGTCGATCCATTCATGCCTCTGGTTGTAATTATGGAGTAGTTTAGCTTGTCATTTCCAAGCTCTAATTTTGCTAAATATTGTTACTGGTAGATTGTTAACATGAAGTTCATTTTTTTCCATGGATGTTGCTAGCGATAATTGTACCCTATGAACTTGCTCTTCCCATGTTTAGCTTCATGAATATGTCTACTTACTATTGTTTACCTTGTGATTCCATGAAATGCTTTGTGGTCAGTGGCATAAGCTTGCAAAGTTGCTATCATGAATCTGTTCCTGCCGTGCTCTATTTTTCTTCTAAGTCTGAAACTGATCATATAACTTGCCATGTTTGCATTGATGCTACCATCTTGTCCATGCATCTTTGGTTAAAGTTCATTAAGGGAGTTATGTTCTATGTCTTTAGTAATAGCATGCCATGATATGTTCATTTAGCATGTTGTTTGCTAGCTCTAAATATTGCTACCTGATGCTGTTATGACATGTTTAGTATTTTCACCAAGTCTGTGAATATGTTATCATTTGCATTTTTTCCATGCTATTTTAGGATTTGTTCTAGTGAGTTCTAGCAGGAGCTCAGTGTTCATGATTTGTAGAGCTTCACCTATAATTTAATGCCATGTGCTTTGTTGCTATGTTGGAGTGCTGTAGCATACTTTCTTGCTGCATCCTAAGTGCTATGATGCTGTTAAGCGCAGATTTGCATCATTCTTGTTTTGCTTGTCATTTGCAAACCGTGCATCCGTTTCCGGTGATCCTTATATCGATTTTGACCAAAATCACCACATCTTTCCAGAGGCATGCTTGGTTTGACAAGTTGATGCCTTGATCACCCTTTCCCTTCTGGAGTATCCATATGCATTGCACATCATATCTTGCATTCCATGCCATGTCTTGCATCATGTTGCTTGTGCATTGCACCGTGATTGATTGTTGTACCGTTGCTTGTGTTCTTGCTTTGGGTAGAGCCGGGAGACGATTTCGTGAACGAGGAACCTGTTGAGTACGCTAATGAGGAGCAAGCTTTCAACAACTCTGAGAACTTTGCAGGCAAGATGACCATTACCCTCGATATCACTTCTTTTTTTTGCTTGCTAGTTGTTCGTTCTACCGCTATTTCGCGCTACCTACCACTTGTTTATCATGCTCCATATTGCCATGTCAAGCCTCTAACCCACCTTCCTAGCAAACCGTTGTTTCGCTAAGTTACCGCTTTTTCTCAGCCCCTCTTATAGTGTTGCTAGTTGCAGGTGCCTTGCATGTTGGTCCATGTTGGAACATTGATATGTTGGGATATCACAATATCTCTTATTTTATTTAATGCATCTATATACTTGGCAAAGGGTGGAAGGTTTGGCCTTTTGCTAGGTGTTTTGTTCCACTCTTGCCGCCCTAATTGCCGTCATACCGGTGTTATGTTCCTTGATTTTGCGTTCCTTACGCCTTTGGGGTTACGGGACGCCCTTGACAGTTCACTTTGAATAAAACTCCTCCAGCAAGGCCCAACCTCGGTTTTAACATTTGCCTAACAACCACCTAAACTTTTCGCTAGGGAGTTTCAAACCCAAGGGTCATATTTATTTAACCCCCCGGGTCAGTGTTCCTCTGAGTGCTGGTCCAACTTGGGCGATGTCCGGCGCCCCCTGGGAAACGAGGGTCTCAGCCAACCCAATATCTTGCCCAGCTGGTGTGCCCTGAGAACGAGATATGTGCGACTCCTATCGGGATTTGTCGACACATCGGGCGGTCTTGCTTGTCTTGTTTTACCATTGTCGAAATGTCTTGTAACAGGGATTCCGAGACTGATCGGGTCTTTCCGGGAGAAGGAATATCCTTTGTTGCTCGTGAGAGCTTGTGATGGGCTAAGTTGGGACACCCCTGCAGGGTATAACCTTTCGAGAGCCATGCCCGCAGTTATGTGGCAGATGGGAATTTGTTAATATCCGGTTGTAGAGAACTTGACACTTGACTTCATTAAAATGCATCAACCGCGTGTATAGCCATGATGGTCTCTTTTTGGCAGAGTCCGGGAAGTGAACACGGTTTGGGTTATGTTTGAACGTAAGTAGTTCAGGATCACTTCTTGATCACTTCTAGCTTAAAGACCATTGCATAGCTTCTCATCTTACTCTTGTGTTCGTATGTTAGACACCATATTTGCTTAGCGCTTGCTGCAACTCCACCTCCTTACCACCTCCTACCCATAAGCTTAAATAGTCTTGATCTCGTGGGTTTTGAGATTGCTGAGTCCTCGTGACTCACAGATACCACCAGAACAGTTGCAGGTGCCGATGATACCAGTGCAGGTGATGCTACCGAACTCAAGTGGGAGTTCGACGAGGACCTTGGATGTTACTACGTGTCTTTTCCTAATGATCAGAAGTGGAGCCTAGTTGGGACGATCGGGGATCTAGCATTTGGGGTTATCTTCTTTTCATTTGGTTTTGACCATAGTCGGTCTTTGTGTGTACTCTGAATGATGTATGAATTAGTTGTTATTGTGTGACGTGGAGATTGTAAGCCAACTCTATTTATCCCTTTCTTGTTCATTACATGGGAATGTGTGAAGATAACCCTTCTTGGGACAAAACCACAATGCGGTTATGCCTCTAAGCCATGCCTCGACACGTGGGAGATATAGCCGCATCGTGGGCGTTACACACCACATGTTGAAGGATCTATGACAATATAACTTCTATGTGAATATGAAGAAACATAAACCATTTAGTTTTCTTCCTTGTCCAACATCAACAATTTTCGCATATAATATTTTGATGGGGTGTCACAATCACAAAAGATTTCCATGATATTGTATTTATATGTGAAAGTTCTCTTCCTTATACTAATTATTTGTGAATTGCTTGTGTGACCAATATTGTGATTGTCAAGCCTCAAAATATTTCACTTTCTAAACCCAATGTGAAGCTTTCACTAGGCATGATATGATTTCAACTTCATGACATTCCATTTATTAAACAATTTGCTCATAGGATATAAGTGAAGCACAATAGTAAATGACAAGCTGCTCAAAAAAGATATAAGTGAAGATCAAATGAGTAGTTAAGTAAATAGATAGCTATCTGATGACTCTCTCTTATCTAAAACTTTCAGATCTAAGTATTTTATTAAAAGATAAATCAAAATGGAAATAAAATGACATTTCAAGGATATCACAACTCATGTGAAGAAGCAAAAACTTAGGATTAACCGATACTAACCGATGATTGTTGATGAAGAAAGGTGGGATGCCTACCGGGGCATCCCCAAGCATAGATGCTTGAGAATTATTGAAATATTATCTTGGGATGCCTTGGGCACCCCCAAGCTTGAGAGTTTTTTCTCCTTCATTCCTTTTATATCACGGTTTCCCTAAATCTTTAAAACTTCATCCACACAAAACTCAACAAGAGCTCGTGAGATAAGTTAGTATAAACCAATGCAAAAACTTTATCATTCTCTACTGTAAAAAATCACTAAAATTATTATTCAACATTGCATACTAAATTCCTCTACATATTTAATACTCCTATCCTCAAATAGAATCATTAAACAAGCAAACATATGCAAACAATGCAAACATAACATCAATCTGCCAAAACAGTACAGTGTGAGAAGAATGCAATATTCATCATACTTCCCTAACTCAAAAAATTCTGAAAAAATTACCAAACTTTAGAAAATTTATCAAATATTAGTTTCCAAAAAGTTTCAACATTTATCACATTCTTACTTTTCTAGAGAATTTTTGCAACAGCGGTAAACTTTCTGTTTTGAAACAACAACTCATAAACTTGCAAGTTAAGCATGGTAACGGCTATCATTGACATTTTTGTTTAAAAGAAACATGCAAAAAATTATTCTAAATAGAAGAAAATCCTAACAAAATAAAATGACGCTCCAAGTAAAACTCATATCATGTGACGAATGAAAATATAGCTCTAAGTGAGGTTACCGATAATGTTGGAGATGAAAGAGAGGATGCCTTCCGAGGCATCCACAAGCTTAGTTGCTTGGATCTTCCTTGAATATTAACTTGGGGTTCCTTGGGAATACCCAAGCTTAGGGTCTTTTCACTCCTTATTCTCCTCATATCGTTATTTCACCCGAAACTTGAAAACTGCAATCACGCAAAACTTAATGGAACTTCGTGAGATAGGTTAGTATGACAAAGAGCAAACCATTTCACTTTGGTACTGTTAAAGACAAGACTCATAATTATTTACACACAATGCCTACAGTATTATATCATTTCCACAATTTATATTGAGCAAACTGTGCATTGAAAACAGAATCTGTCAAAAACAGAACAGTCTGTAGTAATCTGTACTCCAACCATAATCTGCTACTCCAAAAATTCTGAAAAATTAGGAAGACCTGGGTAATTTGTCTTTTAATCTTCTGCAAAAAGAATCAGTATTTTATCACGTTTCTGTTAGAAATGAGAATTGTTTTCCTGAGTGCAAAAGTTTTTGTTTTTCAGCAAGATCAAATCAACTATCACCATAGACCACCCCAAAAGCTTTACGTGGCACTTTATTGAAACAAAAGCAATAAAACATGATTACTACAGTAGCCTAATAATGTGAACACACAGAAACAGTAGGGGTAAATGCTGGCTTGTTCCCAAGAAACTCCTTTCTTTAATGCCTTTTAAGCTGGGCATGATAATTTCAATGATGCTCGCATAAAAGATAAGAATTGGAACATAAAGAGAGCATCATGAATCATAAGTTCCTCTCTAATAATAATTTTTAGTAGCATCATGTAAAGATTCATCAATATACCTATCACATAAAGCATTCTTTTCATGATCCAGAAGCATAGAAAATTTATTACTCTCCACGTAAGCATTTTTATTCTCATTCACAATAGTGGGAGTGTCATATGAAACTCGAATACTATAAATTGTTCCCACATTAAGAGAGTAATGTTCAGTAAAAGGATATTCAAAATTATGATAATAATTATCTCTACTTGTTATAACATAAGTATCATCACAATAATCATCATAAGTAGGAGGCATGCAATCATCATAGCAAATTTGATCATTCAAAGTAAGGGGACTAAAAAGATCATCTCCATTAAGCATAGCGTCCCCAAGCATGGGAAAAACATTAGTTGCAGCAAATAAATTCTCAAACATGTCATTCTCATTAAACATAGCATCCCCAAGCTTGTGGATTGGCATATCATAAGCATAATCATTCTCATCATTGATAGTATGAATAGCACCAACGGTATAACAATTGCTATCATCATAATTTCCCAAGTTGGTGCCAAAAAGATTTCCAAGATTATAAGAAGGATCATTATCTTCCCAATCATAATCATCACAACAAGCAATAGGCATAACAAAATCATCATCAAATGCATCATCTTCCACAATTATTTTTTATTCATTTTCATAAGGCACAACAATAATAAGAGCAACATTATTTGGGAGAGATACCTTTTTACCTATATTCTTTCTTATTTTCTTCTTCTTCACCACATCATGTGTGGGTTTAATTAATCTTTTCAAGCTTCTTAGTGATGAGATTGGTTGGATAGGAAGTTCCTCCTCGTTACCTGATTCATCATAATAAACACTAGGAGGGTATTGAGAAATATTTTCCCTTTCATTAGTACTCTCTTCATATTCTATTTGTTTTATTGTCTTCAGATAGTTGGCAATATAAGGATTCTCAATGCAATTTACTGCACAAAACATATAAATTTCCTATAGATAAAAAAACAAATCTCTCGAGATTAAATTTTGGAATACCCTTAGTTATACGTTTCATTTCTTCATACCCCAAAAGAAGACTAAGCTCTTTATGATGCTCAAGGGTAATCAAGTTATCACAATTTTTGGACACGATTGGATCATGAAATAATTTGCATAGGAGATTTAAATGACCATGTTCATCGCAAAGTTCACAAGGATGGAGAAAATATCTTTCAGCACAATCATCTAGCTTATCTTGCAACTTTTTCATTTCTAAATATTTATGCTTCTTACAAAATATATCTTCCTTTTTTGGTGTGCAAATGCACTCCCAATTCACTCCGCAAAAATTGACATGCTTATAAGAAACATTTTTCTCATGACTAGTGCAATAAACATTAGCATTTTGGATATTCAAAGAATTCATACTAACAACATTGCAATCATGCTCATCATTCAAATATTTTGTGCCAAACATTTTATTGACTTCTTCTTCTAACAATTGAGCACAATTTTCTGAACCATCATTTTCAAAAAAAAGATATTACAAATATGATCAATAATATGATGCAACCGCAATTCCATTTGTTACGTAGTTTTCTTTTATAAACCAAACTAGTGATAAAACAAGAAACTAAAAGATTCAATTGCAAGATCTAAAGATATACCTTCATGCACTCTGCTCCCCGGCAACTATGCCAGAAAAGAGCTTGATGTCTACTACGCAACTTTATTCTTGTGGACTCGTGTTGGGCCTCCAAGCGCAGAGTTTTGTAGGACAGTAGCAATTTTCCCTCAAGTGGATGACCTAAGGTTTATCAATCCATGGGAGGTGTAGGATGAAGATGGTCTCTATCCAACAACCCTTCAATCAAATACAAGAAATCTCTTGTGTCCCCAACACACCCAATACAATGGCAATTTGTATAGACACACTAGTTCGGCGAAGAGATGGTGATAAAAGTGTAATATGGATGGTAGAAATATATTTTTATAATCTGAATAAATAAAAGCAGCAAGGTAGCAAATAGTAAACGGGCATAAAAACGGTATTGCAATGCTTGAAAATGAGGCCTAGGGTCCGTACTTTCACTAGTGCAATCTCTCAACAATGCTAATATAATTGGATCATATAACCATCCCTCAACGTGCAACGAAGAATCACTCCAAAGTTCCTATCTAGCGGAGAACATAATAATAAATTGTTTGTAGGGTACGAAACCACCTCAAAGCTATTCTTTCTAATCAATCTATCCTAGAGTTTGTACTAAAATAACACGAAAGAAAATTCAGATTCATAATGTTCAATCCAACACCAAGAACTTCAAAGAGTGCCCCGGGATTTCTACTGGAGAAACAAACAAAAGAACGTGCATCAACCCCTATGCATAGATTAACCCAATGTCACCTCGGGAATCTGCGAGTTGAGTGCCAAAACATATATCAAGTGAATCAATAAGATACCCCTTTTTCACCATGAGTATTCATTGCAAGACATATATCAAGTCTTCTCAAATCCATAAAAGTATCCAATCCGATAAAAACGAAATCTCAAAGGGAAAAACTCAATTCATCACAACAAGATAGAGAGGGGAAAATATGATCCGACTATATTAACAAAGCCCGCGATACATCAAGATCGTGACATCTCAAGAACACGAGAGAGAGAGAGAGATTAAACGCATAGCTACTGGTAGAAACCCTCAGCCCGAGGGTGGACTACTCCCTCCTCATCGTGACCGCCGGGATAATGAAGATGGCCACCGGAGATGATTCCCGTCTCCGACAGGGTGCCGGAAAGGTTCTGGATTGGTTTTCGGTGGCTACAGAGCCTTGCGGTGGTGGAACTTCTGATCTAGGTTAACCCCAAGGGTTTTTGGAATATTTGTGAATTTATAGGGTAAAGATTGGGTGCGGGAGGCCACCAAGGTGGGCACAACCCAGCTGGGCGCTCCTGGGCCCCCAGGCGCGCCCTCGTGGGTTGTGCCCCCCTTGGGGCACCCCCCAGGTTCTTCTCTAGCCCCTCCTCGGTGTTCTGGTCCATAAAAATCTCCAAAAAGTTTTGCGGTGTTTGGACTTCGTTGGATATTGATTTCCTGCAATGTAAAAAACATGCAATAATAGCAACTGGCATTGGGCCCTGGGTCAATCGGTTAGTCCCAAAAAATGATATAAAGTTGCTATAAGATGACTATAAAACATCCAAGAATGATAATATATTAGCATGAATACTTCATAAAGTACAGATACGCTGGAGACGTATCAACTTCTACATCAACTCTATTGCCCTTCCGATGAAGCATGAGTAGTTTACCACAGACCTACGGGTCCATAGCTAGTAGCTAGATGGCTTATTCTCTCTCTTTGATTCTCAATACCATGTACTCCTTGATGTTCTTGGAGATCTATCCGATTTAATCTTCTTTTGCGGTGTGTTTGTCGAGACCCGATGAATTGTGGATTTATGATCAGCTTATCTATGAATATTATTTGAATCTTGTCTGAATTATTTTATGCATGATTTGATATCTTTGTAATTCTCTTCGAACTATCAGTTTGGTTTGGCCAACTAGATTGGTTTTTCTTGCAATGGGAGAAGTGCTTAGCTTTGGGTTCAATCTTGCGGTTTCCTTTCCCAGTGACAGTAGGGGCAGCAAGGCACGTGTTGTATTGTTGCCATCGAGGATAAAAAGATGGGGTTCACATCATATTGCTTGAGTTTATTCCTCTACATCATGTCATCTTACATAATGTGTTACTCTGTTCTTCATGAACTTAATACTCTAGATGCAGGCAGGAGTCGGTCAATGTGTGGAGTAATATTAGTAGATGCAGAATCGTTTCGGTTTACTTGACACGGACGTGATGCCTATATTTCATGATCATTGCCTTAGATATCATCATAACTTTGCGCTTTTCTATCAATTCCTCGACAGTAATTTGTTCACCCACCGTATTATTTGCTATCTTGAGAGAAGCCTTTAGTGAAACCTATGGCCCCGGGTCTATTTTCCATCATATAAGTTTCTGATCTACTATTTTCCATCTAATTAGTTTCCGATCTACTATTTTTTAATCTTTTACTTTCCAATCTATAAACCAAAAATACCAAAAATATTTACTTTACCTTTTATTTAGTTTCATCTATCTCTATCAGATCTCACTTTGCATGTGACCGTGAAGGGATTGAGAACCTCTTTATTGCGTCCGGTGCAAATTGTTTGATTGTTTGTGCAGGTATTAGGTGATTTGTGTGTTGTCTCCTAGTGGATTGATACCTTGGTTCTCGAACTGAGGTAAATACTTATCTCTAGTTTGCTGCATCACCCTTTCCTCTTCAAGGGAAAAACCAACGCAAACTCAAGAAGTAGCACCCCTTCCCATTGATATTGATGCATACTTAGCATAGATCTGATGTAAGTCTTGCGAGTACTTTGGATGAGTACTCACGATTGCTTTGCTACCCCCTTTTCCCCTTTTCCCGATTGCTGCGATCAGATGACGGAGCCCAGGAGCCAACTGATCCCGTCGATGACTACTACTACACCGACAGAACCTACTACTACGTGAAGACCGACAACCACGAGTAGATTAGAGGCCCTAGGCAGGAGGCATGCACCTTTTTGATCTAGATGTCGTTGTTTTTCTCAGCCTTCTTAAGGAAAACTTGTTTAATTATGCATGTACTAAGATATTGTCGCTTTCGCTGACTTATGTATTCGAGCCTTCATGGCCCTGGCTTGTAATATGAAGCTTTATGATTTACTTTGTGTCTAGAGTTGTGTTGTGATATCTTCCCGCGAATATCTGTTCTTGATCGTGCACATTTACTTGTATGATTAGTGTGTGATTAAGTCGGGGGCATCACACGGGTAGAGTCCACAGTAAAAATACCCGACGAAGAAGTGGAATTGGTTGTCTGCTGGTGCTGCAGACCCTGGAAGGACTTCTTTAGCCGGATGATCGTCGGTCTTGCTTGACCAGACATACGAATACTTCTTCGATAGATTAGTGTGCTCTATTCTTGTGCAAGGAAGAAGACGAAGGAGGCGGATGCTAGATTGGAGGCGAATGGGGCTAACTGAGCAGCGCCCCTCACGGTTTCCTTTTTATGCGAAAGGCGCAGAGGCTAGCTGTTTACTTTCCTATGGGGTTGTGCTTTTCAGGCACACTATCTCTGGCGACCGTTTCAATCCACCTCTCCCACATTCCGCATTTAGTGCGTGTTGTGGGGCGTGGTAAAAGAGAAGATTACAATAGCTAGCCTCTGCCACGCGTGCCTGTGCACTGTTTGGGCCTAGCCCAACGATGCCTTGCATGCGAGTGTGTCCTATGCCCGAGGGCTCCTTTCGGTGCACTAAGATATGGGTGCCTTAGTACCCTGACTTGTGAATAGGTAGTTGTAGCCTTCCTGGAAGCAAGGATTGCTGGGGGACTACTGCATACAACACTCAAGATTCAATTCGCAAGACCATGAAGAAGACCTCCCAACACATCATTGAGAAGTACTAAGTCAGTACTAAAGGTCAAGACTCCAGTTGCTAGCAAGCTCGGCACCGGCATGCCAGAAGTCATTCCTCCCTCTTTTTGGCCGCTCCACCTCATCGACCAGCTGGTGACTTGTCATGATTAGGGAGGATCATCAGCACACTTGGCAGCATGTTGCATAAAGATTAACTTTATTGACACCCATCTAGTGGACGTGTCAAGATACGCTCGCCCGGACATACGACACTGAAGGAGAGACGCCTTTTTGCCAAGGATCGTTATCAGCTCATGGTGCACTAAATGCCCTTGTCCTAGTCTAGCAAGATTAGGTTGGATAACATCGAAGCCACTATTCCATACATGTAATGACCATGTTGCCACTATGGTGACCCATTTTCATCTATAAAAGGAGGCCCATGGCTACCTGGGCACGCGTTGACACTCTGCTCACACTTACGTAGATGTTGCACCTTGCACGCACCTTGCCAGCAAGTTGCGCTCATTTGTAACTTGAGCCCCAAGTCAATCCACCCAAAAGGTAGGAGTAGGGTTTTCCGCCCCAGAGCAGCCCGAACTTGTAAAAACCTTGTGTGTTAGCTTCTGGATTTGCTCCCCGCACTGGTTGATCTCCCCAGCCAAACTGCAAGGGGCCTCGTTGGTCCCACAGATTGTCATACCCCGACATGGTTGGATTTTGGGTGAAGGATGTTTATACCCCTCCAGACCCATTTAATCTCAAAGAGAGCCATCAGAATGAAACACTACTTCCAACATTCGTTTTCTAAGAGAGAACCACCTACTCATGTGTTGAGATCAAAATATTCCGATCCTACCTTTTGAACCTTGATTTCTAGCCTCTTCAAGTTGCTTTCCACTCCAATCCTTCTCCTACCCAAGCCAATTCTGTGAGAGAGAGATTGAGTGTTGAGGAGATTATCATTTGAAGCACAATAGCAAGGAGTTCATGACTAACACACCATCTATTACCTTTTGGAGAGTGGTGTCTCCTAGATAAGTTAGTTGTCACTTGGGAGCCTCCAAGATTATGTGGAGTTGAACCAAGGAGTTTGTATGGGCAAGGAGATCGCCTACTTCATGAAGATCTACCCGAGTAAGGCTAGTCCTTCGTAGACGTAAACCATGGTGGAATAGACAAGATTGCTTCATCGTGGACCCTTCATGGGTGGAGCCTCCGTGGACTTGCGCAATCGTTACCCCGTGTGGGTTTAAGTCTCCATCAACGCGGTCGTACGATAGCACCACCTATCGGAACCACACCAAAAATCATCGTGTCTTCATTGCGTTGGAAATCTCCAATCCCTCCTTTGTGTTCATATGCAAATTATTTACTTTCCGCTACACACCTCTTAGACTTGCATGTGTAGGGTGTGTACTTGACTTGGTAGATTTACGAAAACTTGCCCACAACTAAAATTGGTAAAAGGATAAGTTTTTATTTGGTCAACTAGTCTAATCAACCCCCCTTTAGACATACTTTCTATCCTACAACTATTAGCCGCCTCCTTGCCGGGGTTGGCATCCGAATCCAAGGTAGTGGGTTTAAACACTTGCAATGGATCAGTGGGAAGTTTAAGACCCTGAAGTAATTATTTAAACAAGGATTTGACCTCGGCCGTCATGGAGGTCCTAAGTGAAGCCATTGCCTCATTTAGGTCCTCTCATGTGACCGTGGCCACCGCCTCGGCCGCGGGAAGACCACCACCACTTAACCCATCGTCAAGCATACTCTTTAGGTGATTAAGCTCTTAAAAGAGACGAGGCTCTGATACCAATTGAAAGGATCAATATGGTTGACTAGAGGGGGTGAATAGGCAACTGCCAATTTTTTGCTTTTCTTAACAAATTAGGTTTAGCAACAAATAGGTTGTCTAGATATGCAACTAGGTGAGCGACCTACATGGTGCTAACAACAACAACACGAGCAAGCAAGCAAAGGATACAACACAATTAAAGCTTGCACAAAGTAAAGGTAAGAAGTAACCGCAAGTGGAGTCGGTGAAGACGGGGATGTGTTACTGAAGTTCCTTCCCTTTAAGGAGAAGTACATCTCTGTTGGAGCAGTGTGGAGGCACAATGCTCCCCAAGAAGCCACTAGGGCCATCATATTCTCGTCACGCCCTCGCACTATGCAAGATGACATGAGTCCACTATTGGTGCCCTTGAAGGCAGCAACCGAACCTTTACAAACAAGGTTGGGGCAATCTTCACAGCATAATTGGAGGCTCCCAACACCACCATGAAGCTTTAACACAATGGATTGTGGCTTCGAGGTGGCCTCTTTCATCTAGGGTGCTCAAACACCCAAGAGTAACAAGATCCACAAGGGATTAGTGGGAGAATCAAATTTTCTCTCGGTGGAAGTGTAGATCAAGGCCCTCACAAGAAAACCCTAGCAAATAAACAAGATTGAGTGGCTAGGGAGAGAGATCCGACGAAAATGAGCTTCGGGGCCAACAATGGAGCTGAGCAAAAAGAGGTGAGTCAACTTTAGGAAGAAGACCCCCTTTATATAGGTGGGAGATAATCCAACCATTTTCTACCCACACTTCGTGCACAAGCGGTACTACCTCTTAGGAGAGCGGTACTCTGCTTCACACGATAGTACTAGCCCAACGTGCAATTTACAGAGTCAAAGCAACGGTAGTGCTGCCGGAACGGTAGTACCACTCCCACAAGCAGTACTTCCACTTAGTGGTGCATATGAGACTAGAACTGTGGTAGTATAGAAGGTAGTGCGGCCGTACCGCACAGGGCGGTATCACCATTGGTTATGGCCGCTCTACTTCCGTTGGAGTGGAGGAAGACAATAGAAGAAGAAACATAAGTGGAAGTGCAAGATGCCAAGGAGGCTGGTAGTCCCGCACGAGCAGTACTACCACTCAGGAGAATGGTACTTCCTCTTAGTTCTTTAGTGCTTAGTGAACTTGTGGTAGTAGGCTAGTAGCACAGGCCGTAGTATCGTATGGTACTACCGCTTGTAACTACCGCCCATTTACAGAACGCCTAAAGTAAGCGGTAGTGAGGGAAACACTGGAGAGTCTTAGTACCGCACGAGCGGTACTGCCGCGCCCTTGAGCGGTACTACTGCTTAACTGCTTCAAAATGGACTCAACAGAGTAAGGATGGAGCTACGAGTTGCTGGGAGGAAAGAGGGTGCAAAGAACTAAAGTGTACATGTGATTCCACCCTAAACATTCCAAATGCGGACCCCCTATTATTAATAGCAAGGATTTCCTACGACTCAAAGCCACCAAAAATAGATCACCGGAAATAACCGTCCTGAATCTAAATCAAGGAGGGGAAGCAAACTGTCTCGTGGCACATGCTAATCTTTGAAATCTCAATGCACATGGTTAGTCCGCAAAACGCATTGTCATCAATCACGAAAACTACTAAGGGTGAAATATGCCCTAACAACAAGGTATAAACACATCTGTTAGGACCAGTGTACATGCCCACCTAGAGAAAAGAGAGGGCCTCTGTTTCCTATGTAGGATCAGGAATGATGAATAAATGACCTTTTTCACAGGACGTACTTGGAAAGAATTTGCTGAAGTGTACTAGTTGCAAGTAGGTATGTAAATGTCCCTCATACTAGGTGTAAAACCTAATGTCACCTCTATGTACGTTCGAGCACTAATCCAATAACTCATCCGCATAAGTACTCTGGCAAATATCGAGCAATTTTAATCAACAACATTTCATCTGGCTACTATATTTGACAAATCGTATTTATAAATATTTTGATAGCTTATTACAAAGTCAATGTTGTAACAAAACAATTCATCGACAACATGGAGGTTATTGAAGGGAGCAGAGTAGGCTGGGAAGAGATGTGGTTGTTCTCGGCTTTGTTGATCAAATTTCGATGCTTGCGAATGGTTACAATGATGGACCAAGGGATCGTTCCTATGTGCCCTTGATGCACACTTTCAATTGTATCTACTCTGATTATCTTCAAATAGTCCATGATCTTATGTAGATTGCTTAAAGTGTTCAAATTGTATTCTTCCACTAGATACTCCCACAATGTGTTGTTCCTAAGGGGATGGGTGCAAATGGAGAGCTGGCATTGTTCTCCATCCTAGATTCAACATCAATTCAACTTCATACTTGGCTTCAGGGCAAGGAGATGGAAGCATCATCCTTAATGGGTGGAGAAAAATAATCGATCTGCACGACAAGGATATTGGAGATGGGTTGATCTTCGTCCTACACCATGGTCATGCAAGGACCTTTCTCTTCCTTGGTTTCATTACTGCTGAACCAGATGAGGAGTAGTTCTGAGTCTCTATCGTGTTGCCTCAATGATCGTCCATCTCTATAGGTCATGTTTTATGCTACTGATGTACTAATTTGATGATGATGATCATGTATGTTCTTTTATGTAGTATTAAGAAATTAGGACCTTTTGTAGTACTAAGATCACGCATGGAAAAATAATCAACGGATTTTGATACGAGCATCCGAACCCTAAAACTTGAAAATTTGATTCTAATATGTTCTAAACTCTTCGTTGGCAGAATTTATAAGGTACTACATTTTGAAAACCAATATGCCATTTTGTTAACTATTTTTGTAACCCGCCTAACATTTTTTCGACACTACAAATCATCCCGAAAAATGGACATGCCTAGTGATGCCCAAAAGCGTCACTGAATTTTAGGCCAAAACATCACCAAAGTTGCCGAGGACGCTGCCCTAGGAGGAAAACACCTCATGGTCGTGGACCATCACAGTAAAAGATTTTAGGCAACATTTGTTCTTTTCACTGAATAGAGAAGATTTTTTAGTGCCTCTTACAAACAATATTTTTTACAAATCAGATTATGAATTTAAATAAATTGATCAAGAACATGTTTCCTAAGCTTGGTAAAGGATGAAAACTATGCTAATGAATTGTCCTAATCATGAGTTAGATATATTTTTTTGAACAGGGAAAGGCGCACAAAGCGCCAAAATTTCATTCAGCTTAGTACCATCTTATAGCATGAAGTACATAGCCCTGGAAACAAAAATTGGAGAGTAGAGAAACTATAAGGCAAGACAAGCTTCTGTGAGCTGAAGTGAAACAGGAAATGTCAGGTTCTGAAGCACTCCTAAGAACCTAATGAGCCACATTATGAGTTATGCCATTGATCTCTGTTGATATGTGGTACACATGCACTTGGAGATCATGATTAAGAGAGAAGAAATCAGCTAGAGTATTCCTAATGGTCCAAGGAATAGAAGCAGCCAAAATTTTCTAATCTGCCGCTGCTTTTGGCAAGGTGAGGCAATCTGTGAGAAATGTAGGTTGATAAATCCAAAGCCAGTTGGTGACCTAGGCAGTAAGAATAAGAGCAAGAGCTTCTACTTGATGAGGTGAGTTGGTGATTGGAGCAAAGGCCTGAATTTGCACATTAACTTCTGTTTGACCTTGAATTTTTTTGAGAAGAACTCGAACACCTGTAGCACATGCTCCATTAAGAAGTCCTAGAACTTCTTTACATCTAAAAGTTGCATTAGAGTAAACTTTTGGTCCTGTAATAAGAAGATCAGTCCTGAGTGTATGTCCTTGAGTAGGCGTTTCATTGCTAGTGTCCTTACAAAGCCTTAGCCTTAGCAGCAATGTGAATGTGATGAGGGAGAGAGTTTCGCCTAGCAAAAAGACAATCATTTCTTGATTTCCAAATGCACCACATCTAGTTTAAAATGTTGGGTATAGATGCATGGGGGTGATTCATATTAAGCAAGTTAAGAATAACACTTTGCATAGTGGGATGATTTTGAATCAGAAGATCAACTTTAATGTACAAAGGATGGGTAAACCATGCTTCTCTAGCAAAATCACAAAGAAAGAAAAGATGCATTTCATTTTAATCTTTACCACATCGACAACAAAATATGGATATCTGAACTGGAAAATGACCAGCTCTCAAACCTGTTGGAAGTGCTTTTCGCAGAAGTCTCCAAGCAAAAGTTTGGACTCGAGGTGCCATCAGTTTCTACTTCCAAATCTGCTTAAGAAGTCCTTTAACCTGCAAAGAGATCTGAGTAGGAGTATTCCTCATGTGACTCTGAATGTCCTGCAAGCATAAATTGTAAGTAGACTTGTAAGTGCATTTCCCATTCGGAATAAGATCCCAACAAAGAATATCAGGGGAGTCATCTTGAATAATGGTGGTTTGAGTAATGGTAGAGGCCAACGGTTCTTGAAAGAGTGTGTGAATAAGAGTGTAGTTCAAAACCATTTGTCCTAGGATCTAGAGGTCTTTAACCTGAGAAGGATAAATGAATGTAGGAGACTGGACAATGAGTTGATTATGAATAGAGGCCTAGGAAGTGCACCAAGGAGTACTCCAAAGAGAGATATTCCCTTGAGTAATTTGATAGAAGGAATGGGCTTTTAGTTTAGGAATCATCTTGAGAATGGAAGACTAGTAAGCAAATTTTGGAACAGTGGGAGTGGCCGTCCAAATAGATGAATCCGAAAAATACTTAGATTTGATCACAAGATATAAAAGGGAATTTAGAGAGGTTCCAAGTCTCCAAGCCGCTACAAGAATAAGACCTTCATTAATGGCTTGGAGATTTATTATACCCAACCCTCCTTGCTTGGACGTGCAAATATCCTTCCTAGCTCTTAGGCAAAGACTCATAGTCGAATTGTTCTCCCTGATGCCTATCGACCACAATGGTAGAAGTGAGTTTAGCAAAAAAATTAAGTAAAATAGTATTTGACATATAGTAGACATGGATGGCGAAAACAACATATGTGATGAGCTCCAATCTAGCTGCACGCGAAAGCACATTAGCCTTATAAGTAGGAAGCTTAGCCGTAAACTTATCAAGAACAAAGTATAAGCAACAACTCTATTTTTAGATGGAAATGAGAGGGTGGCCCAAATGAGTGAAGTTGCTATCCATATCAGAAACTGGGGAAATACTTTTAATATGAGCAATGATAGCTTGATTAACATGAGAATTGCAGATTTGGACCAGTTTCAAGTTTGACCTGAAATAGCACAAAAATGTTGAATAATTTGGGCCATAGATTTAGCTTCCTGTATAGTGGCCTGTCCACAAACCAGAAGATCATCTGGAAAGAGAAGAGAGTGGACAGGGGGGCAATTTCGACAAAGCTGAACACCCTGAAGATGGTTAGCAAACATGGCATCATTGAGAGCAAGAGACAACCCATTAATTGCTAGAACAAGAAGGTATGGAGATAAAGGGCAGCCCTAGCGAATCCCTCTATGACTTTTAAAATTATGTGAAGGTTGGCCATTGATAATGATAGAGAAAGTAGGCGTAGAAATACAAGTGTAGATAAAATTAAATATTTGGATGGTTGTAGAAACTTTCTATGCAGGACTAAATTTTATGTCTAGGAACCTTTTAGACTCAGCTGCAGGTGGCACCTTCATGGGGAAAACTCTTGGAGAGGCAACTAAATTTCTCAACAACATGACTGCAAACTATTCTCAGTGGTACACTGAGCGAGCTCCGACTTATAAGAAGGTAAATTTTGTTTTTGTCGAAGAAATCTCCTAGCTTAATGAGAAAACTAGTTGACCCGTTGCGCCAAATGGCGCAGAGAGCCGCTAAAGCCATGTTGTCGATGAAAATAGGTTCATTTTGCAAGGACATATTCGACATTGGTAGTAGAAAACCCATGTGCTAAACCATGTTATATTGAAAATATGTTTATTAAGCTACAAAATCCGAGTTCGAAAAAGAAATTGTATGACATGTACATGCAAGCTAAGGAAGCATTGTTTTAGTTGAAAATATGGTTATCCCGATGAGAAATCTGAGTTTGAAAAAAACACATTTGTATAAGATGTATAGAGAAGTAAGAATGCATTTTTGAGCAATGTTCGCACCAAGCATTTATTTTCCATGTGAAAGAAACCAAACTTCTTTGTGTTGTGCATATGGAGGGATAGGTATTTGAAAGGCCCACATGCTACCAAGCCCAGCCCACGAACAAAGATGTGTGTGACCCGCTGCTACTTCTTGAGCTTGTGTTGATTTTTCTCGTGAAGAGGAAAGGGTGATGTAGAAAAGTAGAGATAAGCATTTTCCTCGGTTAAGAACCAACGTATCAATCTAGGAAGAAACACGTGCACAAACTAACAAACACTTGCACAGAACACGAAAAAGGGGTTGTCAATCCCTTCATGGTCATGAACAAGAGTGAGATCTGATAAAGAAAGGTATAAAAGATAGACAAAAGAGCAAACTAAAGTAAATATAAATAAATTCCAGCAAGGTAATTTTGGGTTTTTTGGTTTATTGATCTGAAAATATATGATGGAAAATGGACCCGGGGGCCATAGGTTTCACTAGAGGCTTCTCTCTTGAAAGAAAACATACGGTGGGTGAACAAATTATTGTCGAGCAACTGATAGAAAAGCGCAAAGTTATGACGATATTTAAGGCAATGATCATGAATATAGGCATCACGTCCGTCTCAAGTAGACCGAAACGATTCTGCATCTACTACTATTACTGCACACATTGACCGCTATCTAGCATGCATCTAGATTATTAAGTTCATAAGAATGGAGTAATGCCTTAAGTAAGATAAAATGACATAGAGGGATAAACTCAAGCAATATGATTAAATACCCATCTTTTTACCCTTGATGGCAACAATACAAGGGACAATTCCATTTCTGCCCCAAACTGGAACCCACTACTCAAATTTGCCCCTAATTTTAATGTGTGCTCAAATTTGCCCCTCTGCCGTTAGTTGCCCTTATAGAAATGCCCTTCTGCGACGTTACCGTCAGGTCAAATAGCTTTGACCATCTCGAAAAAATAGCAAAGAAAATCAAAAAAATCTGAAATTTTGTGGGATTGAAGCTACTCATGTGCGCAAGGTGCGTAAAAATTTTTGTGCTATTTAGACATACCAGGAGCTCATGTCAAAGGAAAACAATAAATTTGTACATCTTTGAATAGTAAAATAAAAAAATTGCAAGAAAACTCAAAACCATATGAAATTTTTTGGCATCCAAGATGCTCGGGTGCACAAGGCATGTGCAAAATTTTGTTATCAAATGACATGCGAGAAGCTCTCGCAAAAAACCAAAATAGTGTATTTTTTACAAGTTTTTTCTGAGACAAAATTTGTTTTTTTTCTCCATGAGCTCCTACAATGTCCAAACACAACAAAATTTTGCACACACCTTCGGCACATAAGCATTGTGGATGCCAAAAAAATTCATATTTTTTTGAATTTTCTTGCTATTTTTTCAATTTACTGTTCACACACGTACATATTTATTGTTTTCCCTTGCCACAACCTCCTAGAATGCCCAAACAACATGAAAATTTGCACGCACCTTGCGAATGTTAGTACCTTCGAAGCCACAAAATTGCAGATTTTTTTATTTTTTTGCTATTTTTTCGAGATGGTTAAAGCTGTTTGAGCAGATGGTAATGGCGCAGAAGGCATTTCTATAAGGGCAACTAACAGTAGAGGGGTAAATTTGAGCACACATCGAAATTAGGGGAAAATTTGAATAGTGGGTTCCAGTTAGGGGCAGAAATGGAATTGTCCCACAATACAATACATGCCTCGTTACCCCAACTTTGTCACTAGGTGAGGACACCGCAAGATTGAACCCAAAACTAAGCACCTCTCCCATTGCAAGAACAACCAATCTAGTTGGCCAAACCAAACCGATAATTGGAAGAGAAATACAAAGATATTTAATCATGCATAAAAGAGTTCAGAGAAGACTAAAATAATATTCATATATAATCTGATCATAAATCCACAATTCACCGGATCTCGACAAACACACCGCAAAACAATATTACATCGGATAGAACTCCTAGAACATCGAGGAGAACATTGTGTTGAGGATCAAAGTGAGAGAAGAAGCCATCTAGCTACTAGCCATGGACTCGTAGGTCTGTGGTAAACAATTCACGCTTCAACGGAAAGGGTGGAAAGGTTGATGTAGAGGCCCACCGTGATCGAATACACCTCTGGTAGGGTGCCGGAAAAGGCCCCAAGATGGGATCTCATGGGAACAGTGGCTTGCGGTGGCGGAAAAGTATTTTGGTGGATGCCTCTAATGTTGGGGGAATATTTCTGAATTTATTATGCAAATATTAGGGTCGGAGGACTCCCGAGGGGTTCGCAAGCAAGGGGGCGCGCCCTGAGGGCTTGTCGGCTCCTCGGGACTCTTCTGGCCCTCTCTCCAAGTTACGTGGGTGTCTTCTGGTCCAAGAAAAACATCGTTAAAGTTTTATTCCATTTGGACTCCATTTGATATTCGTTTTCTGTAAAACTCAAAAACAAGGAAAAAACATAAACTAGCGCTGGGTTCTAGGTTAAAAGGTTAGTCCCAAAAATAATATAAAATAGCATATTAATGCATATAAAACATCCAGAACAGATAATATAATAGCATGGAAACTATCAAAAATTATAGATACGTTGGAGACATATCAAGCATCCCCAAGCGTAATTCCTACTCGCGTATGTAAATGATAAAAACAAAATTTTTGATGTGGAATGCTAGATAAAATATGTATCCACGTAATCTTCTTTATTGTGGCATGAATATTCAGATCCATAAGATTCAAAACATAAGTTTAATATTGACATAAAAACAATAATAGTTCAAGCATACTAATAAAGCAATCATGTCTTCTCAAAATAACATGGCAAAAGAACGTTATCCCTACAAAATCATATAGTGTGGCTATGCTTCATCTTCATCACACAATGTATTTTATCATGCACACCCCCGATGACAATCCAAGCAACTGTTTCATACTTTTGGTGTTCTCAAACTTTTTCAACTTTCATGCAATACATGAGCATGAGCCATGGATATAGCACTATAGGTAGAATAGAATATGGTGGTTCTGGAGAAGACAAAAATAAGGAGAAAGTCTCACATCAACTAGGCGTATTAACGGGTATGGAGATGTCCATCAATAGATATTGATGTGAGTGAGTAGGGATTTCCATGCAACGGATGCACTAGAGCTATAAGTGTATGAAAGCTGAAAAAGAAACTAAGTGGGTGTGCAACCAACTTGCTTGCTCATGAAGACCTAGGGAAATTTGAGGAAGTCCATCATGGAATATACAAGCCAAGTTATATAATGAAAAATTGCCACTAGTATATGAAAGTGACAAAATAGGGGACTCTCTATCATGAAGAACATGGTGCTACTTCGAAGCACAAGTGTGGAAAAGGATAGTAACATTGTCCCTTTTCTCTTTTTCACTCATTCATTTTTATTTGGGCTTCTTTGGCATCTTTATATTTATTTGGGATTCTTTGGCTGTTTTATTTTTTATAAAGTCTGGAGACTCATCCCAACTTGTGAGGCAATCATAGCTTCCATCATCCTTTCCTTGCATGGGACAATGCTCTAATTGTGATGATCATCACACTTTTATTACTTACAACTGAAGAATTACAACTCGATACTAGAACAAAGATGTGACTCTATATGAATGCCTCAGGTGGTGTACCGGAATGTGTGATGATCAAGAGTGACATGTATAAAAATATGAACGATGCCCAAGCCACAAATACTATGCCAACTACATGATCATGCAACGCAATATGAAAATGATGGTATGTGTCATAATAAATGGAACAGTGGAAGTTGCATGGCAATATATCTCAGAATGGCTATGGAAATGCCATAATAGGTAGGTATGGTGGCTGTTTTGAAGAAGTTGTATGGTGGGTTTAATGCAACGGCAAAAATTGTGCGTTACTAGAGAGACTAGCAAATGTGGAAGGGTGAGAGTGCATATTATCCATGGATTCAACATTAGTCATAAAAAACTCACATACTTATTGCAAAAAATTATTAGCCATCGAAACAAAGTACTACACACATGCTCCAAGGGGGATAGATTGGTTGGAAAAGATCATCGCTCGTCCCCGACCGCCAATCAAAGAATAAATCATGCTCCTACTTCATCACACAACGGTTCACCATACGTGCATGCTACGGGAATCACAAACTTTAACACAAGTATTTCTACCAATCCACAATTACTCACTAGCATGACTCTAATATCACCATCTTTATATCTAAAAACAAATGCAAGGAATCAAACTTCTCATAGTATTCAATTCTCTTTATATGAAAGTTTTTATTATATCCCTCTTGGATGCCCATTATATTATGACTAATTCATAACCTAAGAAAATTACCATACTATTTAAAGACTCTCAAAATAATATAAGTGAAGCATGAGAGTTCGACAATTTCGATAAAATAAAACCACCATCGTGCTCTGAAAAGATATAAGTGAAGCACTAGAGCAAACTGCCTACACTACAAAAAAGACACATCCATGACATTTTGGGCCGAACGAATTTTTTCTGTCATGCTTATGACACTTCTATGACGATAATTGTGACAAAACCTAGTATCATTATAGATGTGGTGGGATCCTACTTCTATGACAAAAAATCATGACATAAAATGGGCTTTTCGTCCTGGGTGGGCCGGAGGCGCAGCGGCATGACATTCGTTGGGTCGTCCATGACGAAAAAAATCATGGTAGAAGCGAGGGCGAGGAAAAATATCGGGGAGTTCCCAGCTACGGTGGGTGGTCGGGGCCGAGTGATGCACAGAGGTTTGCACGTTTTCTCTCACATTTGTATGCGCGGGTGTGTGTGAGGCATTGGGTTCTAACTGAACCCGAGCAAGGTGTTCGCTTACGGAACCCGAGCGATTGCACTGGCTACATTGCTGAACCTAAGTGATCGATTCCTGGTTATTAACTGAACCCGATCGAGCGATTCCTTTGCTACTGCTGCTAACTGAAGCAGATCGGATATGCTGCCTCTTGATGAACAGCGAGTGTTGTTGGGGTTTGGATGTACAGTTCCCGGTGGGGGTGGGATGGATAGGACCCCGTGGTAGTAGAGGCCATTGCTGCTGGATGAACAGGACCCCGATCGAGCCGGTTGGGGGTGGATGAATAGGACCCCGTGGAGGGTTGGTTGAACAGTAGCCGGTGGAGGCTGGATGAACAGTACCCTGTGGAGGGCTGGTTGACCAGTAGACGGTCGAGCCTGGATGAATAGGAGCCCGTGGATAAACAGTGCTGCTAGAGGCAAGAGGGAGACGCCGTCGATGAATAGTCGCAGGTGGAGGCTAGAGGAGGTCGACGGTGGATGAATAGTAGCCCGTGGAGGCTGGAGCAAGGCAGTAGATGGTGGATGAACAGTAGGCCGTGGAGTCCCTTTTTGCAGTACGCCACACCCCTCCCGATGAACAGGACCCCCGTTTCGACCATAGGAGGTCGAAGAGAAGTCTGTTTCTTCCGTTTTGTGGTACGCCACACCCCTCCTGCTTAATAGGACCCGGTTTCGACTGTAGGAGGATGAAGAGAAGTCTGTTTCCTGTATTTTGCAGTACGCCAGACCCGTCCTGATGAACAGGATCCCGTTTCGATCGTAGGCGGTCGAATTGAAGGCCGTTTCCTCCGTTCTGCGGTACGCCATGCCTCGTTTCGGCTGTTCCATCCAAGCCGGTTGGCTCCCGATGAACATGACGGATTATGTTGCCTCCTGATGAACACGACGCGGTTTCTCCATTCCAGCCCAGCCGGTTGGCTGCCGATGAACAGGACGCCATCGTTGTACACGTTCGAGACCCCGCCCATATGTACATACGTAGCCGTATTTACTTTCTTGTAGCGTGGCTGTACGTACATGTACAAGATATAGAAGGGACTACGTGACATGCTACGTTTGCACCTCTACTACGACACATGTCGCGCCTTACTCGGTCACAGTTCATCGCTGCAGAGAGACCGATCAACCAGTATGTACGTACACGTTTGCGACCAGATGGAAAACGCTACGTATGCTTCGACCAGGTGGGTCCCAGGTGCCAGGGAGGATAAGGACGCACTTCCTTGCATGTAGAGATATAGATGGTGGGTCCCAGCTATCAGGGGAAAGAACCATGTTTTTTGGCCATAATATGGACGCACTTTCTTGCGTGCGAAGATGTAGCTGGTGGGTCCATCTGTCAGCCTCACCGCGTAGTCCTCTTTCGATGGCCGTCATTCGTTGACAACGTTGACCATGCCGCGCGGACATCACCCAGGCGATGGACGACGATGAGGCCTAGTAAGGGAACCATGAGGAGCCAGGGCAGACGAGGCAGGTGGATGCCCACGCGGAAGGGAGTACCAGGGTTCACTGGTTCGGCTACGGTGTGAGGCTGCCATCACCGGAGAATAACATGAGGTGTTGGTGAGTAGAGGAATGTCCTGGACGGCGATGGGAGTAGGGTGGGCCAGTGAGTCCTACGCGGAAGCACATCCGGCCATGGGATGAGGTAGCATGCGGTACCGTTGGCGTTGGTTTGGGCGGCTCAAGCAAGAATATTCGAGATTGAAGAAGAAGCACCACATCAGTTGGATGGACATCCAACGGCCACTACTGCTAGAACCGTGTGTTGACTATAAGTTGACAAAGCCTTGCGTACGCGTGAACTTAGTAAGCCCACAAGTGTGTGGGAGAGAACATATAGCCCATTTATGATTTTTAAGAATGTACAACCCATTTTTGAATTCTAATGGAATTTACTACAACCCATTTACAGTTTGTTAAAATTATAGCTCATTTTCTAGCTAGGACAATGATTAATAATTTCAACCAACCGCTCAAAACAGAATCCAATAAAATTTCTCACATTTTTATGGGATACGGAATATTTTTATCCTGAAATTTCTAGTTAGCTTAAATAATAATTTCAAAATAAATTTGTATCACGTAAAAATCCAAAAATAATATTTTTTTAACTAATTACGTGTTTGGTGATTTTTTTTGGAGTTACAGCCTAGTTTTTATAGTTACATCCCATTTATTATTTCTTAAAGCCCATTTTCTTGTTAAGCCTAATGCATCCCTCCTAGGAAAGATATGCAGCCCAGCGGAACGGAGAATAACAAGTTGACTTGGGCTTGGTATTCCTCAAAAAAGTATAGCTGGGCTAGCCATTTTCAACTTGAAAAAAATTAATATCTGGGCTGGATATTTGGTGGACATAACATAATAGCCTAGGCTAAATGGGCCACAGCCCGCCCAGTTGATACCCTGCTCGTCTAAACAACAACACACCTCAAAAAAATCTGAACAACAACAAAAACATCGCTCAAGAAAAACTCTACTCACACCTCAGAAACACAAATACTGCTTGAGCTCCTGGGTCCCGGCTGTCGGCCGCTCCTCGTGCAATTCTCTTTTTTATTGACTATATAGGTTGACAATGGTGTGGGACCGTGATGTCAGGAAACTAGGAGGAAGCAAAAAAAGTTGTATATAATAATGATTTAGCTACATTTCAATCGACTGAATCGACTTTTGGGTCAGTCGCTTTTCAGGGGGGCGCTCGCCGGAGTTAAGGAAGAACTAGTCACATCAGGGAGGGGGCTCGCCAGAGAGGTACATGGGGGCGGTGGTCGCCGGCGGTGGTGGGGCGGTGGCATGTGGATCACCGGAGAAAAAGCTAGGCGGGGGGGGGTAGAGTGATGGCCGGGGTGGCGGCGGACCGGCGGTGAGGAGTGGTTTCGGGGAGGGAGGGGCAGCAAGGCGGCGCGGGATTGCCGCCGGACACATGCGGCGGGGGCCGGCAGCGAGGACGGTGGTGGTTGGCGGCTCACGGGGGTGGAGGTTGAAGACGAACTGCAGGCCCTTGATTTTGTATCCAACGGCTGGAAAATCGACTGACCAGAGATGAAAGTCAGTCGACTGACATGTAGCCTCACCCATGCACTTGCATACATGCGGCTATGGCCCTGGTGGGTCCCCACTGTCATCCTCTCCAATTAAAGTCATCTCCTCATTCCTCATGTTCGTTGACCATGTTGACAATGCAAGACGGCGGCGCCACGGTGAGCGCAACAACTCGAAGGATGACGGAGAGGGCTTTGCGGGCCCTATGGATGGTCTGATACAGTGCCTGCTGCTCATTCAGGAAGACGGAATCATAGGACCACATGTCCGCGATGGCATTGTCGTTCTCTTGTTCGCTGGTGATTCATCCTTCCGCGAGCTGGTGCTCGTTGAGGAGACGGAGGTTGCAGCGCAGGTCCTCCTGCGCTGGTAGCTCTTCCGCCATTGGGCCGTCGAAGTGTGGCCGCACTTGCTCTATGGTGAACACGACATGAACCAGCTTGGGCGGAGGCACCAGCTCCTGGTAGGAAGCCACTTCCATCATCTGATTGTCGTTGCTCACCTCGGCGAGAGCATGTCCGGCTGCTCGACCGAACCGCTGCCAAGCACGAGTCTGACCGCCCTAGCCCACCCAGACCGCCTCCCTCGCCCCCGCGCGCTTTCTGCCCAAAACTGTCAGCGTCGCCCGCGCCACTTCTACGTTCAAATGACACAAGTGTCATCCATCTATCCATCTGCCACCCACATTAATGATACATGATTGTCGAGGCGGATACTCCGGTGCCACCCGTCTGTTCCTCTGTCTCCCACCATTGCTATATAAACTGCTGCGCCAGCCATAGCTGCAGCCATCCGGCTCCGTTCCCATTCTCATGTCCACAACACACCCACCATGGCTTCCTCACGTTCCAGCGCTCTTTGGGACGGACGGACAATAGACTAGAAGGAGAGGGCACCCATTGCTGCCGACTGGCTGGCCGGCAGGCAGCCAGAGGACGACGACATTGTCGGTGTCAAAACCGGCGGATCTCGGGTAGGGGGTCCCGAACTATGCATCTAGGATCGATGGTAACAGGAGACGGGGGACACGATGTTTACCCAAGTTCGGTCCCTCTCTATGGAGGTAATACCCTACTTCCTGCTTGATTGATCTTGATGAATATGAGTATTACAAGTGTTGATCTACCACGAGATCGTAGTGGCTAAACCCTAGAAGTCTAACCTATATGGGTATGGTAATGAGTATATGTGGTGTCCTTTCTAGACTATCCCTTCAGTTTATATAGACATTGAGGGGATCTAGGGTTTACACGGAGTCGGTTACATAAGAAGGAATCTTCGGTCGCCAAGCTTGCCTTCCACGCCAAGTAGAGTCCAATCCGGACACGAGTACGGCCTTCGGTCTTCGTGTCTTCACAGCCCATCAGCCGGCCCATGGATAACTAGTCGGATGCCCGAGGACCCCTTAGTCCAGCACTCCCTCAGTAGCCCCTGAACCTGGCTTCAATGAAGAGGAGTTCGGCATGCAGATTTTGTCTTCGGCATTGCAAGGCGGGTTCGCTCCTTCCGAACTCCAGAGTAGTCTTCGGATGAAGTAAGTATATCCGGACCTATGTATATATTTGTAGAGAATACAATGCCCCACGAGCCCAACCTGTTGATAAGTATTCATGACATCGTATTACGCCTGCCCGGTTCGCTATTTCCAACCGTCAGCTAGCGAGCCGCCCCAGGTCTCGGGGCGCGGTTTTATCGGCACGTCTTGTGAAGGCAGAGATCGTGTTCTCTTATTTATGTGATTTTCATCAATGCTGGCGTGGGTAACCCAACTGTTCCCTGGGTAAAACTCCTTGGAGAGGTAAGTTTAGAGACCCAGGGGGAGACGCCCAGTATTCGGGGCCGTTATATAGACCCAGTCTCGTCTTCTTCCCTTGCGCTTGCTCCTTCCTCAACCCCAGCCACCCGAACTTCCAACCCTCGGGTTCCAATTGCCACCAGCCCTAGTCATGTCCGGATCCAACCACAGAGCCGGTGGGTGGCTTCTTCTGTCACATAGGAGGATATTGCGAAGCTCCGCGTAGCGAGGTATCTGACCCCGAAAATCTTTCATCGGCTTCTGGCACAAGGACTGAACAATCCGTCCCTGTACAGGACTGGATAAAGAAAACGGTGTTAACCTGGTGTCCGGTGCCTCTTCCTGAAGGCCCTGCGACCGACCTACTGACGAGAATGCTGATTCCAACAAAGTACCAGGTGGCTGCGTTCGGGGAAACCGAAATCCTTTTGCCCAAGGGAAAGAGTGCAGAGGGAGCCCTCCAGGGCAAGAAGAGGGTCGCCTCCGAAGATCAGGAGGGGAAACCTTCCAAGAAAGGAAAAACTCCATCATCGAGCGGCTTGGGCCGGGCGAGCGAGGCTGCCTTAGAGTTTGATGATGAGGACGAACCTCGAGGCAGACCGTAAGCGAGGATGGGGTACTTTAAATGCACCCTATTCTTTTCCTATTAGTGAGGTAATCATCTGATATATGTTCGTCCATGCAGGTTAAATGCACCCTATTCTCAATCGTCCTCCTCCTCGGGAAATCTTCTTCCGGAGATGATGGAGAGTGACATGCCTCCTCTGGCCACGTTGCCCAATAGGGGAGATGATACCGAGGTATCGTCCCGAAGGGATCTTCCTGAACACCAAGTAGTACAGGAAGCGTAGAAGGTGTTACCCGAAAGCGGTGCCTTTGTCACTCGGGGTTCCGGGATCGAGACTGGCGTCCCCGAACCGTCCGGTTTACAGCCGGAGGCGGTTCTGGAGGCAAGCGAGCGGGTTCCTTCACAGGAATGTCGTACTCCGGCGGCGGTTTCCGAAGACCCGGGAGCACCGGAAATACTGACGGACATGCTATGACGAGCGTCCATTTCAGAAGAGCACCGTTCCTTGATGGTTACGGTGGTCAAAAGGGTTCTATCCGTGAAGAGTGGATTGAACGAGGCCTTCCCGAGCCTCCTAAGAGGTTTTGAGATTTGTGATGTAGTTTTGTCAATTGAATTTTGTTGACAAAATGCACCTGTTGTATATATGCAGTTGCTCCTAAGACTCGGATTGCCTTCCGAAGGAAGTGATCAGAGGATGAATGAGATATGCTCAGGAATTGACCTTGATGTAATTTGAAATACAAGCTGCTTCCCCTCCTGTGGCTGTCCGGAATACGGAAGTGGCCGAACTGCAGCGAAAGCTGGATATTGCGGAGGATGACGTTGCATTGATCAACAGGCATCTTGATGACTCGCAAGGTATGTACTTCGAGCATTCTTTACACCAGTGTGCTTGACGCGGGAAAGAGCTTTATATGAAATGTGCATGAAATGCAGATGGTGCTACCGTCGTGGAGGCTCTTCGGGCAGAGCTAATCCAGGCCAAGGAGCGGGCCCGGTTTAGTGATGCTGCTGCTGAAGGAGCATCGGTTGAACTGAAGGCCGAACAAGCTGCGCAATGCCAGGGTGAGGAGAAGGTACCCACGATTACACTCGCTTTGGAGAATGCTACTAGCTACATCGAATTTCTTGAGAAGGAAAATGAAGCCTTAACGGCTGAACTGGACAAGGCCCGGCACGAGGCAAGAGAAGCGCGATCAGAGTCCAGAGCACTCCGTGAGGATGTTCGGTAGGTGAAAGAGATAGTGGCTGGAAAGCCTTTTCTGCTGCAGACTAAGTTCGGCGACCCAGACTATGCTCAGTTGAACCAAGTGTGGAGTTCTCCGGACGAGTATTTAGACTTGCTGAAGAGTTCTTCCAATGCAGCACGATATTACCAAATGCGGGATGGATATGCAATGGAGAAGCTTTTTTGGTCCCAGTTCGGTGCGTTGAAGCGCCCGCTGCTGCTCAATGAACAAATGTCCCAATGGGCCGAACTTCATAGGGTGTCTGGCGCTGCCATGAAGGATGTTATAATCCGGCTGTGGCCAACCGAGCCTGTGCCGAGTAGCTATTTCGGTTTGGTGTAGAAGCTTGTCGATGCGGTGCCGCGAATCGATGCTGTGAAGCGATCGGCGTGCATTGAAGGTGCACGGATGGCCTTTGCCTGAGTCAAGACATTCTGGGGGAAGATGAAGGCCATCGATGTCACAACGAAGGGTCCTCCCAAAGGTGAGGACCATCCAAGACCAGAGCATTGTTTTGAAGACGTCCTGGAGGCCGCCCGCTTGATTGAGGGTCAATGCTCGAAAAACATAATGTTCGAGTGACGTGTATAATGATTGTAAAAGACAATTTTATAGTTAATCTATTTATGTTTTGCTTGAAAAGCTTGAATTCCTCCTGTGCGGCCGTTTTAATATAATCTGAATGTTTTCCAGTCGTCGACTTCAGCCCCCTCGTAGGAAGTACGGGGGAGTTCGGAAAAGCATTTAATCACTCTTTAACCAACGTCTTTGTCCATGAAGGAGGTGATAATGCGGCGAACCAGGCAATTGGACTATAAGGCGTTAAAACTTTCACTTAGCCATAGGAGTTTTATGGTGGGGTTACGACATAGCCCCTGGTATGTATGTGGCATGTCGTGGTTTGCATATCTGATCTGAAAAAGATCCCTCGTGTTACACGGAGAATCGCTAAGGATTCCAATAAATCATCAAGTGGTTGACTAGCTCTCGCTGCATCATGACAGTCAGTTTTCGGCTTTCTCTACTGAGGTGCTCATCCGGTTTAGGCCAGGGCACAATTGCAGCAGTTCTCCCTTTACTTCCCTAGCCGATAGAGCGGAACATAGGGTAGCAAGCACAGGAGCCGGGCAACCCAACTATTCACCCAAGACAATGATTCGAAGCTGATGCATATAAGTACAAACTTGCGACGCCGAAGTACGCTTTAGTGCTGTTCGGACTATTATTGGCAACTCATTCGTTCCCATGCTGAGCCCCTGGCAGGGTGTGCCGAGGTGCATCTGCAAAGCATCCGTTGAGGCCGTTCTTTACTGTTGAAAGAGTATGAGAGATCGGTTCGGGTGAGGCTTACTGAGAACAGAGCGATGTGCCGATGATAAGTTTATGTATATGTATGTATGTATATATATATATATAAAGAGAAACCACAGACCCGGCTATTTGACATGCTCGTGGTCGGGATCAGAAAAAGGGCATAGTACAGGCTTGGAATAAAGAGTGCGGTCTACAAAAAGTAATTTTAGACCTCCTGTCGCATGTCTACGCCGCCCATCCTCGGGGGTGGGATCCTTAACAGAAGTAACCCCTTAGGTGAGTGTATGGATCCGAACTCTGATAGAGTCCGATGTAGATGTTGTCCAGTTGGTCACCTGTTCTTTAAGGATGATACAGAAAAAATGAAAAAAAAATATAAAAAATGTTACGGGAATGCTTGTAGGGTTGTCCGTATTGTGCTTCCGCCGATGCCCATGGTATCTTGAGTGCGTAGTGATGTGCGCGTGGTGCGAATTTCGCCACTACAGTAGGTGGGTGGCGGAAGCCGAACTGCTATTTGCGTTCTGGGAGTGATCGAATGTTGGAGGGGAACTCTTTCTGGCACCTGGTGTTCTGCCGGCGAGCTGATCCGTCGTCTTTGTCCCCGAGTGGCCTTCTCCCCCGTGATCTGCGTTAAGCTTGCCTGCCTGCTTGAAGACCGAACAGTTACCGTTGGTATGATTAGCTGGCCTATCAGGGTGACCGTGAATTTGACAAGGTCGGTCCAATGTCCTATCAAGGGTAGAAGGTCCATCCTGGTTTTCCTATAGTGGCTTCTTCCGTTGACCGGGCTTCAGATTGTGAAATCTGGCGTTCACCGTTGTGTCGCGTATATTACTACGACTCTTGTATTTGTTTCGTCAAGGCTTGCCGTTGCCATCTCGGATTTCGGAGGTGCCCGGGCCGCTGGTGTCGTTGCTTTTACGAGCAAGCCAGTTGTAACACCCACGATGTGGCTATATCTCGCACGTGTCGAGGCACGACTTAGAGGCATAGCCGCATGGTAGGCATGTCGCAAGAGGGGTAATCTTTACACATCCCATGTAGTGAATAAGGAAGGGATAAAGAGTCGGCTTACAATCGCCACTTCACACAATACATAAATAATCCATACATCATCCAAAGTAAAATCAAAGGTTGGATTACGGAACCAAAATAAATAATGACAACCCCAAATGGTAGATCCCCGATCGCCCCAACTGGGCTCCTCTACTGATCATCCAGAAAAGAAACATAGTAACGGCCCGAATCCTCGTCGAACTCCCACTTGAGTTCGGTAGCGTCCCCTGCACTGGCATCATCGGCACCTGCATCTATTTTGGAAGTATCTGTGAGTCACGGGTACTCAGTAATCTCACACCCGTGAGATCAAGACTATTTAAGCTTAAGGGTAGGAAAGGGATAGTGAGGTGGAGCTGCAGCAAGCACTATCATATATGGTGGCTAACATACGCAAAAGAGAGCGAGAAGAGAAGCAAAGCACGGCTGAGAAGCTAATAGTGATCAAGAAGTGATCCTGAAATTACTTACGTTCAAGCATAACACGAGACCGTGTTCTGTTCCCGGACTCCGCCGAGAAGAGACCATCACGGCTACACACGCGGTTGATTCATTTTAATTAAGTTAAGTGTTAAGTTCTCTACAATCGGATATTAACCAATTCCGATCTGCCCATAACCACAGGCACGACTTTCGAAAGGTCAAAACCCTGCAGGGGTGTCCCAACTTAGCCCATCACAAGCTCTCATGGTCAATGAAGGATATTCCTTCTCGCGGGAACACCCGATTAGTCTCGGAATCCCGGTTACAAGACACTTCGACAATGGTAAAACAAGACCAGCAAAGCCGCCCAATGTGCCAACAAATCCTGATAGGAGTCGCACGTATCTCGTTCTCAGGGCACACCGGATAGGTCAAGCTACGAGTAAAACCTACCCTCAAGTTGCCCCGAGGTGGCCCCGCAGGTTGCCCGTTTCGGACCAACACTCAGAGGAGCACTGGCCTGGGGGTTTAAAATAAAGATAACCCTTGAGTCAGTAGAACCCAAGGGAAAGGTATATGGTGGTAGGTAGGCAAATGGTAAAAGCAAGGTTGGGCCTTGCTGGAGGAGTTTTATTCAAAGAAAACTGTTAAGGGGTTCCCATAACACCCAACCGAGTAAGGAACACAAAATCAAGGAACATAACACCGGTATGATGGAAACTAGGGCGACAAGAGTGGAACAAAACACCAGGCATAAGGTTGAGCCTTCCACCCTTTACCAAGTATATAGCTGCATTAAAGTAAATAAGAGATAATAATGATATCCCAACAATATCCATGTTCCAACATGGAACAAACTTCATCTTAACCTGCAACTAGCAACGCTATAAGAGGGGCTCAGCAAAACCGGTAACATAGACAAACAACGGTTTGCTAGGAAAGGTGGGTTAGAGGCTTGACATGGAAATATGGGAGGCATGATATAGCAAGTGGTAGGTATTGCTACATAGCAAATAGAGCGAACAACTAGCAAGCAAAGATAGAAGTCATTTCGAGGGTATGGTCATCTTGCCTGCAAAGTTCTCAGAGTTGGCGAAAGCTTGATCCTCGTTAGTGTACTCAACAGGTTCCTCGATCACGTACTCGTCTCCCGGCTCTACCCAAAGCAAGAACACAACCAAAGGAACAACAATCAACCACGGTGCAATGCACAAGCAACATGATGCAAAACATGGTATGATATGCGAGACATGATATGCAATGCATATGCGTGCTCCGAAAGGAAAAGATTGATCAAGACATCAACTTGGCAAACCAAGTGTGCCGCTAGAAATATGAGATGATTTCGGTCGAAATCGATATAAAGATCGTCGGAATCGGATGCACGGTTTGCAAAAGGCAAGCAAAAAACAAGAATGGCACAATTCTGCGATTAACAACACGATGCCATATAGAATGCAACAAGAAACTAAGCTACTGCACTCCAACATAACAAAAAAGCACATGGCAGTGATCTACTTAAGATGCTTGACAAAACATGAACACTGAGCTACGGCTAAATCACACCAGAGTAGGGTGAAACAAGCATGGCAAAAGTGCAAAAGATATCAGCTTCACAGACTTTGTGAGAAATACTAACATGCCAGGAATAACATCAGGAAGCCATGTTTAGAGCAAGCAAACAACATGCTACAGGAACATATCATAGCAAAACAAGGCATGGCATGACTCCTCTAAATGCATAGAACAAAAGTCCCTTACTGATCATGAGCCAAAAAGGCACAGAAGATATGATGGCACCCATGTAAACATAGCGAGTTTTATTAACAGTTTCAGACTTAGCAGAAAACTGAGCATGGCATAAACAGGATTATGAAGGCATCTTTGCGAGCTCAAAACACTCACCAAAAGGCATTGCATGAAAAAACAAGCATGGAAACAGCAAGATGACATGTTCAGGAAGCTAACCATGGCAAGATCAAGTTCATAGCATGCTTGGATCACTAGAAACAATCATGGCAAAATTGATTAACATGTAAACCATCTGCCAGGAACATTTCAAAGGAAAAGTAGAGCTAGCTTAAGACATGCTAGGTCACTCCATAATTTCAAACAGGGGCATGGATGGATAGAGAATAACCATATGTCCAAAACTCCCTTACTGAAGATACTCAAAAAAAGCATGTATCTCACTGTAGCATCATGTTTACATGGCATAATAATAACAGCAGGAAAAGGACTTAGCAAAATCATGTCCCAGAAATCAGCAATATCATGAAGGCTACTTTGCATGCTTGTGATATTCACCATATTGATCACAAAAATACATGGAAAGCACCCTTGTAAATATGGCATGGCATTGATTAAAACACATGTAGAGCACAAGCCCATATGAAGCATACATCAAACATGACAAAAATGACAAATCATCATAATCTGCTAAGTAACAGGAGCAAACATTTTATAGCACTCTTGCATCACTGATTTGGGCATCAAGATGGACTCAAACAAGCATGCCACAATGGAATTAAATGAAGATCATCTCCCAATGAACATTTTGATATATCATGCGCCTGAAACGGAGCTACTGTCATGGAGTTATGATGTAATGAACAGAGCATAAAATCATCACAGGAAAAGACTTAGTGGGAAAACGGGGTCAACCTCCTCCCAGATCTAGGGTTTTGCATGGAAGCCGAGGCACGACTGGATCTTCACCGGAGTTGCGGTGGCTGAAGTTAGGGGAAGGAGGCCGGCAGAGGAGAAGGTGGCTGGAGTGCCGACGAGCTTAGTCGGCGGCGAGCTGGCACGGAGGCGCCGGCGCGCGCTCGGGCGGCGGGGCAGGCGAGGCGGCGCGACTGCCGGCGGGAGGCGCAGGATCGGTGAGGGGCGGCGCTGGGAGTGGCGATGGCGGGGCGGCGGCCGGCGGTGAGGGAGCGAGGCGGCGGGGAGTGGACGCGGCAGCGGCGCTGTGCGCGGGCGGCGGCGTGCGGGCCCGTAGGGGCCGGATATGGGCCCGGCGGGCCTCGATGGCACGCGAGATGATGGCGGTGATGTGGCGGTGTGGGAGTGGCTGAGGCAGCGGGGCGGACGCGTCCGGCCCGATCCGGACGTGTCCGGCGGCGGCGGGGGATGCAGATCTAGGGTTTGGATCCGGATTTGGAGGAGGGCTGCACATATTTATAGCTAGGAGGAGGTAGGAGTGTCCAAATGGAGTGTAGTTTTCGCACACACGATCGTGATCCGACGACGGAGGACATGGGAGTGGTTTGGATGGGTTATTCGGCCGTTTTGGAGGGGTGTTGGGCTACAACACACAATAGGCCTTTTCGGTTACCCGGTTAACCGTTGGAGCATCAAACGGACTCCAAATGGCACAAAATTTGACAGGAAGTCTACCAGTGGCGTACGAAGGCCACTTGACAAATCTCGGTCCATTCCGAGAACATTTAACACCTGCGCACGAAAGGAGACAAGAGGGGTGCGCCGGTGCACGTGGGAGTGTCGGATTGCGAACGGACAACAGGGAAAATACTCGGATGCAAGAGACGAACACGTATGCAAATGAGATGCACATGATGACATGATATGAAATGCATGACATGAACAAAATGCAAAATGAAGACAAAAACCCAACCACGAAGGGAATCTCATAATTTAAAGCCAGAAAAGGCAAGAGTCGGAGTTACAAATATGGCAAGTTACATCTGGGGCGTTACACTAGTTGTCTTCTCCCATGCAGAAGCGGTTCATTAGGGTGGTAAGGGCTGTCATGGATTTAGATCCTTCCTGGCCAAAGTGACATGCGAGCCATTCATCCCGGACGCTATGTTTGAAGGCCGCGAGGGCTTCCGCGTCTGGACAGTCGACAATTTGGTTCTTTTTGACTAAGAACCTGGTCCAGAGCTTCATAGCTGACTCATCGAGCTCCTGGATAATGTGACTTAAGTCATCGGCACATAATGGCCGGACATATGTTCCCTAGAAGTTGTCTCGAAAGGCGTCTTCCAAATCTTCCAGGTTGCCAATAGAATTCTCTGGCAAACTATTTAGCCAGTACCGAGCTGGTCCTTTAAGCTTGAGGGGTAGGTTTTTAATGGCGTGGAGGTCGTCTCCATGGTCCATGTGAATGTGGAGGAGGCAATCCTCGATCCATACTGCAGGGTCTGTTGTCCCGTCATATGATTCGATGTTAATTGGTTTAAACCCGTCTGGGAATTCGTGTTCCATTACTTCGTCAGTGAAGCAGAGGGGGTGTGCGGCTCCTCTATGTTGGGCCACACTATGAAGCACCTCCAGCAGGCTCCGTTTACGGTGCCTGGACCGGGGGCGGTCAGCTCTGTAGTGTCCGAATATGCGAGTGTTCCCCCGAGCTGTTTTGTTATGACGGCCGAATGGGTTGGTATGGTGCTCTGCTTGGGCTGCTACTTTGTCTGGACTGAACCGTGGTCGGCCCGCCGCATTGTTCGATGGTGGTGTAGGCTCCATCGCCCTGCCATCATATTGAGGAAGCCACCTACTCTTGGGGTGGCTTTTGTCTGGGCTGCTAAGGCCGTATTCTTCGGCGGCCAAGACCTCGGTCCATCTATCATTGAGAAAGTCTTGGCTTGCTTGAAGCTGCAGCTACTTCTTTCTTAAGCTCCTTGTAGTGGCTATAAGCCGGCGTTTAAAGCACTCCTGCTCGAGAGGTTCCTTTGACACGATAAAATCCTCGTTGCTGAGGATCTCCTCCTCCTCAGAGAGGGGGAGATAATTGCTGTCCTCCGAGTCCCCACATGTGGCCTGTTCAACAGGGCTGTCTTGCCCTCCTTCCTGTTCCTCCTGCTCGGGTTCTACCTCAATAGGGTCTTTGTTGTCCAGAGTATCGTCTTCTGTATTGCTGGCAATGTTTTCTCGTGGGCGATGAAGCCTAGAGCGCCGGTGTCCGGGTTGTGTACCACGCGGTTTATCCTTGACCGGATCCTCCTTCTCATCGCCGAGAGCACCGTAGGGTGTGTCTATCATACACACGTCATACCAGGAAGTGCTTATCCCATGTCTAGCGGGTAGTAAGCTTTGGCCTTGCCCCTCATCGTCATCCACATAGTCGATGTCTTTGGAGCGGGGATCGGGCGTGTTGGTTACATTTTCAACAGTGGCTATGAAGTGGGTGGCGGGTGGGAAGCAAAATTCTCCATCATCCGCCGTAAGTTCGAACCGAACATAGTTCGGAGACGGGTCGTCCGCCAGGGATAGGTTTTTTAGCGAGTTTAGTATGTCGCCCATGGGAGAGTGTTGGAATACATCTGCGGCGCTGAACTTGAAGATCGATAACCGATCGAGTTCGGTGTACGCGGGCTCGCAGGGTTCGGAGCTCAACATCGGCGGCGAGTCTGGGGTTCTGTTGATGCAGATACTGTATGAAGTGGAATATGCATGTGGCTCTACAGCCACGGAATCGGTAGTCCCCATGATGGGGTTGAGCTTCCCATCTTCGGGCGATTTGAACTGCTCCAGATTTGAGGCCGGAGCTGCTACAGGAGCTATCTCTTGGATGTGGCCTGATGACAGGTTTAAGCCATGTTCATCGGGGCGATGGGGAGCGGTTGCCGTGGTCTCGAATCCGTTGAAGATCAAGTCTCCATGGATGTATGCAACGTAATTCAAGCCCCCAAATCTGGCCTGATGGCCAGGGGTGTAGCTGTCGATCTGCTCCGGATGGCCAAGCGAGTTGGCACGCAGTACGAAGCCGCCGAATACGAAGATCTGTCCGGGGAGGAAGGTTTCTCCCTGGACAATGTCATTACTGACGATCGAAGGGGCCATCAAGCCCTTTGATGACGGCACAGTGGAACTCTCAATGAAAGCACTAATGTCAATGTCAAAACCGGCGGATCTCGAGTAGGGGGTCCCGAACTGTGCGTCTAGGATCGATGGAAATAGGAGACGGGGGACACGATGTTTACCCAGGTTCGGGCCCTCTCTATGGAGGTAATACCCTACTTCCTCCTTGAATGATCTTGATGAATATGAGTATTACATGTGTTGATCTACCACGAGATCATAGTGGCCAAACCCTAGAAGTCTAACCTATATGGGTATGGTAATGAGTATGTGTGGTGTCCTTCCCGGACTATCCCTTCGGTTTATATAGACACCGAGGGGATCTAGGGTTTACACGGAGTCGGTTACATAAGAAGGAATCTTCAGTCGCCAAGCTTGCCTTCCACGCCAAGTAGAGTCCACTCCAGACACGAGTACAGCCTTCGGTCTTCGTGTCTTCACAGCCCATCAGTCTGGCCCATGGATAACTGGCCAGACGCCGGAGGACCCCTTAGTCCAGGACTCCCTCAGACATCCCAATGGAGAACGTGGTAGTCAATGATCTGGTGCCAACCCCCTCCTCCGCGCATCCTCGCCGATGCATTGCACCATGACCATCGGTGAGGCATGAGCCCAATACATGGACACGATGAGGCAAAAGCGTCAGGAGCAGTTTCGGGAGGCGCAGACCGATGCCACCTACATCCACCATGTCCTCTAGGAGCACCTGCAGGGGAGGAGCGGATCAGCGCGGAGCGGGCAGAGCAGGAGGTGCTGCTCGAGTCATACCGCTTCGCCCGCGAGAGCCGCCTCGCGCACTGGTGGTACCACATGTGGGTGGCGGAGGTTGTGGCTGCCTCAGGCGATGAAGCGGGCGAGGAGCTATTTGGCAAGACTGACGATGAGGTAGAGGACAATGCCGGCTCCGCCGAGGCCCTGCCTAGCCGGCACCGAGGCAGAGGATTTCGCCGGCTTCGGCGAGGCCCTGCTCCGTCGAGGCCCCACCCCGCCAACAAGGCAGTGGACATCGCCGGCTCCGCCGAGGCCCCGCCCAGTAGGCACCGAGGCGAAGTCTTTCGCTGGCTTCGGCGAGGCCCTGCTCCGTTGAGGCCCCGTCCCACCAACAATTAGACAGAGGACATCGCCGGCTCCACCGAGGCACTGCCCTGCCAGCAACGAGGGGAGGATTTCCCTTGCTTCGCCTAGGCGCCTCCCCACCGGCACGAGACAAAGGACATCCCCGGCTCCATCGAGTACCCGCCCCACTGCCAAAGAGGCCGCGCCACACAAAAAACGAGGAAGAGGAACACAGTAGGTTGCCGCCGCTCGGGTCCAAGTAAGGCCACCACTGCTACTCTCTGGTTGAAGCCAAGCTTGGCGGGTTGAGCATTGACGGCCAATTAGCTTCTTGGCGTCGAGGTGCAGTCGGAGAGGTGTGCTGGAGAATAAGCTTCTGTTGAACTCAGCCGGATACGGGAAATGGGCTTCGAAGATCATAGATTAGGTTAATTAATTATACCTCCGGCGCACCCCTTTTTAGTTGAAGAATGTACGAAATGTAATGAAATCCAGCATGTTTATATGAAATCCAACCGTGTATGAACGAATTTAGTTTGATTACTTCAAATTCTTGTATCACTGGCATTGGATGAACATGCAACACAATATGTAGTAGCATTATTCTTAGAACGCAAGGTGATCACCTCGTTTGCAGCAGTTTCACATGTACAAAAATTTTGAGTAGCTTTTTAGCGTGCACGTACATTGCAATCAAACTCACAGGCCTGGCAATCCATAGAGAACATGCAAAACAATCGATGATTATGCATCTTAGTGATTCACATGTCCGAGCCAATATTTAATTCATAACTAAAGAATAATGAAAATTTGATCGATGCTGCTCACAGTGAAGGGAGTCCCATTCGAAAATATCAAACACATGTCTTCTTGCTAACATGAATGAGCAAAATTTGACAAGGTTGTCCCATTCCAAAATATCAAATGTGTGTCTTTTTGTGTACATCAATAAGCAAACTTTGACAAGGTTTTCCCATTTCAAAATAACAAATGCCTATGATTGTGGAATGGGCGGGGTTTTCAATCAGTTTGGACATTGACATGGCACCTCGTGCTATATAAACCAGTTGTTCTTTTTGTGCAGTTCCACCAAAATCAACCAAATTCGCGTGTAGCTTGTATGATTTCTCCTTTATATGTTGCAACGCCTTGAACATATTGGCACCTCCTTTCTTTTAGCTAATTTTGTGGCTAGAGGTGGAAATGAATGATTCTAGAATATTCGATGTATTGTGCGTGATGAAGTATAATGGGCACGAACCATCAGAATATTTTGTGTAGTTCCCATTGAAATCAATCTGAGCACCCATGTCTGCATAAATACAAAAAAATTGATTAGTACAGCAAATTGTATTATGTATTTACAGTTTACATAGGCACCTACATGGTCCATCCAAAGCACACATCTAAAAGTATGGAACTCACTAGAAAGAACCCTAGAACAACATTGTACTTGCCCATCATAGCAAAAAAGATGGAAATCTGTGAGTCCTTCTGAGCTAAAGTTAGTTTGGTCTTGTGGGGAGTGATGTAACCATCCTTCAACTGCTCCTTCTGATGAGAAGATTGACTAGGCTTCTTCATCCAGGCATAATCGAAACTAGGCACTTCACGTACTCCGTATTCTTCTTTAGAGGAGGAAGATCATGTTGTGCAAAGACAAGAGAACAACTAAATGCTAGCATCCCTATTTGCTCGAAACAAGGAAAGGAAATATTTAAAACAACAATTACATTAACAAAGGGAGCAACTGATGAAATGTACAGTCACAAAGAGATGCATCTTCATTGTCCTCATAGGAAATGATATGATACCAAACAAAGCAGCTCAACTTGAACTGTATTATTACTTAATTTTTTCAGTGGCTATAACGGTGGCAAACCGGTGCATCAATTTATTAGCAGCCTTAGATTAACATGTGAAACAATACCACTTTCTCATGACAGTATCTAAACAGTAACACAACACCAATAGAGATGACAAAGCTCAATCATATGGATGAAATCCGTGGGCCAGTACCAACCTTTATCAGGAGGCTTATTGTGTAGAGAATACAGATGAAGCACTTCTCGGGAACCATCTATTGTTATCTACTGTCATTTCCATGCTTACCATATACTACTCGATTAATGTTTCCAACATCTTCTTGTGCAGTTCCACTAAAATATATGTTATCTTCAAAGAAGATCCCTGTTTGCACAAGCAGAGACAATTACATATTACATTAAGAGTGGCATCAAATCACTGGCAAAACAATATTCCCGCCATAGCAATAAATTAAGATGCAAAACTATATCATTACTTGTGTCATCACAGTTCCAGTGCTTCATTACAACACCAGGAGTTGATTTTAGTTTTTCTTCCGCTTGTTCTTCCCCTTCATCACTTGGTTCAATAATAGACAAACTTCACCTTCAATGTAAGATTTGGCATGTCAATTAGGGAGCACAAGTATAGCACTAAGCAACGACATTAATTTTCTGATGACAGTAACAAAATACAGGCCAACAGTAGTGGAATATCATTATGTTACCTCAATGGGATATTACGGTGCACATACAGATTGCAAGTCTTGTCTCCATTTGTGTAGTTCACTAAAAGCAAGCAACATTACCGTATAAGTAGCACAACATATGAAAGCACACTTCACAATTGTGTGAAATAAGGCTAGTACTGGCCTCTCATGATGCGAAATTCAAACAACTCAGAAGAAGATAATCTGAAACAAATTTGCCAACATGGATAGGAAGTCAGATCTCCTCTTGTGCAGTTCCACTAAGATCAAGCAATCAAGCAACATTTTTGGTGTGACATTTTGGTTGAACTGCACAAAACACTCTTACAACAAAAGTGTTTTGTGCAGTGCAACAAAAAGTTGCAATAGCAACGAGGTGAAGTAGATAATCCTTTTTACACAGAGGTGCAAAGGAAACAACTACTAGTCAATCATGGTGGATGACACAAAAGCCCACAAAAAGAAGCATCTAAATTATCTAAATGGGAAAGAAAGCAAGACAGTAGCATTTCTCAAACAGTGGCATTGATTCATGTTAACAGAGAGATTATATTGACAATAAGATTCGTTAAACATGTAATTTGCTTTTAACTGTGGCATTGCTTCAATTTTCGAGTGGCATTATTAGATTAACAATAGCTAAAGAGTTGTATGGGACAGTGGACGCACCAGCACCATGTGCATCTACCGATGTATAAAGGGGTGATGCATAGTCTATTGCAACAAAGAACAAACAACTAAGGAGCATATATGTGTTGGTCCCTATTTTGTTATCTTTAGACACCTTTCCCTATGTGACGACAACAAATCTAGTCCTGCTCAAACTCTATAGCCTTGTCCCCCACCAAAAGAAAGATTAGTTCGTTACAGATGTGTGTACTGCGTTTGTCATTGTTTTCCCTTTTCGACCAACGTAAGTGATGGATAGCCAGTTTGTACTACTTTCCCCCCTTCCTTTCATCTTTGAACCACGCCCTAGATTCATGCTATACAACTTTCTTCACTACTCTCCTGTTTGATCCAACACCTAGATTCGAGTGTAGAAGCAGAAAAAATCCACATGCATCTAGAGCAATGCATGAGGAATAAGTAAATTATACCTTAAGGTTCTCGGGGTGAGGCTCAGTGGGCGGCTGGAGGCCAATCTGCGCACACTATGTACGACAGCGAGGAAGAAGGGGTCGGAGGCCCTCCAGCCCATCGCTGGGTGAAAGAGAATAGGTGCACCGGTAGTGGATTCCCTCCTTTGCCGACGGCGACAGCGTTAAGCCTTCTTCCCTTCCCGACGGACGGATCCCGTCGGCTCTTTGACCAGCAGTGAGGGGGAGAGAGAGAGGCCAACAAAGTCTTGTTTAGATCTGAAGAGAGGGTGAGAGAGTGTGAAGAGAGCATGTACAAGCGCTGAGGCTCCGGCGTGTATATATATAGTGGAGAGAGAGTGTGAAGAGAGCAAACCCTAGAAAACAAGCACCGAGGCTGCAGCGTATATAGATGGACTGTTTTTCTTTTTTCTCTCCATAAAAATTGTTTTAAATTGTGCACGAAACGGAACTCTTTATTTAACATAGTGAAGAAAAATACTAGGGGTAATGCTAATACGTGAAGAAAATTTAACGCTCAAAGGAGTCAACTCACAATTAACGCTGCACGCCTCCCGGCCGCGCTTACTAATGTTCACGTGTGGTACATGGGCCTCCGAAGTGAACAACAACTAAACCACACACGATCAAAATATCGGAAAGTTGGGCTGCACCATCCTCCAATTTTAAATATTTTGGGCACTTATATTCGTCAAAAGTCAGTGTAGCACCGTATGTACTAAGTGTTACAGCGGGTGCTAAGAAACTAGGGCATATTGAGAGTAATTGCCATGCTGTTTATTTGTAGGGTCACTTGCAAACTGTGAAACTCTATTCTCCTCTCATTTAGTGGATGAGGCAAATCTTTTAAGACAAAAAAACAAGAAATTTAGTTTTAATTATTTAGTTTGTACACTTTGCTCTCTTCCAATAATTTTGGGCACTTGTATTTGACCTAAGTCAGTGTGCCACCGTATCTTGTACTACTCCCTCCGTCTAGGTGTATAAGTCACATTAGAAAGTGCAGCGGGACAAAGGTGCAAGTAGATTGGAGGAGAAGGACAAACTTGACCGGTCCTTCCTCCAATCAAAGCCATGATTTCTCTTTCTAAATGCAAAAATTAATCACAAAAAATAGATGTCGTTTTAGCTACCATGCAGGGCCACGTATTTACTCGCATGGAAGACGACTTTAATTCCTTGACTGATCAACACGTAGTTGCGCTCCATGCATTGGGTTTCTGAGAGGATGCAACGAGGCTCGGAGGGGATTGAGATGTGAGGTTAACGGACGACGCCTAAACATCATGGGAATATCTAATTTTCGTAAGATGACTTAACACCTAGACGGACGGAGTCCTACTCCTCAGTTCAGGTTTGATGGAATATTCATCACCTCTTCTCTTCTTATACATACTCCATTTATCTCACTTCATGTGGCTTCCCACTCGCATGATATTCCTATTCTATGAACATGTGTGTGTGCGTGCGTGTGTGTGTGTGTGTTTTAACAGCGTGTCTGTGTTAGAGAGAGCGACACATCGACCTTCTCCTACAAGGAGATGGTGTGTAGTGTACGATTTAGCCGCGAGAGTCGGTGCATCCTCTCGTTTCCAGGCTTTCGGTTGGGACAGCTTTCATGCCCGCTCCTGACCAGCCTAGCCCACCCAAAGCCCCTCCATCGCCTGCGCGCGGTTCCCGCCCGAAAGGGTCAGCACCGCTCTAGAGAATCGGTGCCGCATTCATGCCCGGACAGAGTGGACGCGACCTCTCACTGGCTCCTGTGTTGAAGGGAGAAGCGGATTCAAGAGTGATGGATGCTTCGTCCGTCCAACTTACTGTTGGGTCTATGTGATTTGATGGCTCATTAGTCATTATTACTGAGAGGTGGTAACGACTGCTAGATGTCCCACATTTCGGTGAACAGAGGTAGATTACAATTTTCTCCATTCTTACAACGGAGGAGTGCGAAAGCAGTGAAAACACGCAACCTCAGTGACTACATGGCCCATCTCACACTATCACCATATTTTCTGGACACTGTGCGACACCTAACTCTTTACATAGTAGGAGTAGTATGTACTGTAATTTCTCAGCGAGATAAATTTGTACAATGCTATCAAGCTTCCAGCTTATGTTTCATCTATCTTGCATCCAAGGTTGCCCCATTGCAACATTTCATCAAATACAAAGGAGACTAACATGCATGCTATTTTATCTCAATGATTGACAGATCATAGCCAATATGTACTCCCTCCGTTCCAAAATAAGTGTCTCAACTTTATGGAAACTTTAGTACAAAGTTGTACTACTACTAAATTTGACACTTAGTTTCGAACAGAGACACCTAAAGGAAAAAAGATCCATGCAATCCCTAGCCCTTGAACCCTAAACCCTAGCTAGGTTTTAATTTGATGGCGACGTTGAACCTTCCGAAGAAATGAAGTTTGCAACCCTTTGACCATCGGATCATTTTGTGCAGTTTCACTAAAATTGAGATGAGCATCCCTTTGGCAAAGAAATTGAAGAAGCGTGATTAGAATAAGATTACTAGGACTATCTGATGAGACATAAACTCATCACAAATACCGTAGAAGCCAATAGAGGTACTCGCAGGGCAAATAAGTAGAGAAATATCCACCACTACAAGAAATGTGTCAACTTGCGACCATCACTATTGGTCGCTGAATGGTCATTGTTTTTCATTTGCAACCTTTTGTGACCAAAAACAGATGGTGAAAAGCTGACTATTGGGTATATGACTATTGGATATGACCTGCCCAGGAGGGGTCGGGTCATGCCATTGGTGGCTTAAAGATGAAAAATCTCGACGAGGCCCAAGAAGACATGAAGATGGTGGTTCATGAAGCAGGCTTATTGAAGGCCCAAGACCCAGAGGTGACTTAAGGCCCAAAGGTATGAGACGCCATATGATTAACTTGTATTGTAATGCAAGCTTAGTAGAAACTGAGTCGGTCACGTTTGTGTGAGCCGGTCGGACTCTGTAAGCCACCGGGCATCAACCTGTATATAAAGCGGTGACTCGGCGGCGGGATAACTCAAGAAACAACTGATTGAGAACTAGGTCAAGTGTATACCCTCCCTGGTAATCGAAACCCAAGCAATACAACCTAAAGCAGGAGTAGGCTTTTACCTCATTGAGAGGGGCCGAACCTGGATAACTCTCTGTGTCCTTTGTCCCGTTTAACCCCTTCAAGCTAACCTAGCTACGATGGCTCCACACCTAAGTCCTTTTGCTAAGGCATCTGCCGTGTTAAGTCCATGATAGTTGGTGCCCACCATGGGGCCAGCGCACAGTGGTTTCGAGCTCTTGAAGGGCAACTTCGTAGGGATCAAGGGATAAGCCATCGGCTGGATGACTAAAAGCCGCCACGGCAAGCTCTACATCGATGACGCTGGCTGGGGCCCCGATGCCGGCTCAATCGAGTACGGGTACCGGGTCCCCTTTGGCGGAATCCATGTCTTCATCAGCAGGATCGGTGAGTCAGAGCCTGAACCGGACACTTGCACCGACATCGTCACGATGGCTCAGCGTACACGACTCGCCAAGGTTCAAGCCGCCGTAAAGCATGTTTTTGTGGGTTTTACTCATGGAGTGGATCTTGGGGAAGGATCTATGTCTGGTGGATAGATGGCCATCTATTCTGGTGATGAGTCCTCAACTGGCGAGACCAATTCCATATATCAATTGCAAGATGGTGGCTTGGGGGCTGTTCTGATGGCGACTGTATTTCGGACCCCTATGAGCCACCGAACAGGGTTGCGATCTTCATGGCCGGCACACAACCGGTGCTCAATTCGATGACTACTATGGCTATGACCTCCTGTTCAGCGGCTGTGGCGACGGCCGGGGCAAGCGGCTCTATGCACCCGTCGGCTCAAGTGTTATCCAAGCTCTTGGAGGTTTTGGCGACCTTATTGGTTGTAGATGTGACACCAGAATATCAAGCACGACATAAGGTGGATAGTTGCGAAAATTCGAGATGAGATAGCTCAAGACAAGGAGGAGTTTAATGTTGAGAATGCTAGGATGGCAACAGAACAAGACGCTTTGGACGCGGCAACACAACAGATTCACGCAGTCGTTCCGGCTTAACTTGGACCAGAACGCTTCAAACGCCGTCATGAGGAGGAGGCACCAGACCCATCTACCCACAGATTTTGAGGCTAGTAACCTTTTCAACACACCCGGGGCAGGAACTGGTGACCCGCCCGTGGTAAACCGGGTTGTCGAGGCGCCTGTGACCAAAGCAAAGGTTCAACCATGCGCTACAGACCAGCCTTGTTTGAATTTAACCCTGCCTCAGCACGTTCCGACACCGCCGGGTCATTATTCTAACCCTCTTGACAATATGAATGCTGCAGCTACGCGATTGGCGGTTCTCCATGTTGAAGGCAAGTCTCCAGCCGCGATAGAGATATGGTGGGCCGGAGAGCTTCTTTAGATAGTGGTGGCTCAACAGGCAGCTTACTCATACAATCATGATCGGATTCATTCAACCCCTCGTCCAAGCCGGAGTTATAGCAGGCATATTGATTCACCAGTGGTTTCAAGCGGTGAGCGGCACCATAACCAGCCTCGTAGGCATGACCCGCCGTGTGCTGATAAAAATGCTCAGGCTTTGGTAGATCAGGGTAGGGCACGTCGGGAGGTTGAACTGGCGGCTCAGTTAGTAGCTCATCAACAATCTCCAGATTACCCATCGGTGTCTGTGGAGGCTGTAATGACCTCTAGAACCCTTGGTGTGCCATGCTTAGTGCCAGCTTTACGTAATGAGCACCTGCCTAAGGACTTTAAAGGCCCTCGCAAGGTGCCTCATTACACAGTGGATCAGCCCCAGAGGCTTTGATTGAGAGCTATGAGGTAGCCATGGAGATGTTGGATGTCAATGACGCTGTGTGTGCTAAGTATTTCACCATGATGTTGGACAGGATGGCTCGTACCTGGTTAAAGGGGCTGCCCCCTAACTCCATCTAGTCCTGGGCTGAATTGAAGACGCATTTCATTCAGAATTTTAAGGACACATGGAAATAGCCTCTATCGATTCTTGATTTAGACACTTGCATCCAGGAAGAGGGCGAGTCAACCGCCCGACGGGTGCACCATATTTCGTTTGTTATCCATTCATAGTGAGTACAGAATTAACGATGGCAGATTCGGTTAGGTTGAGAAGTGAAGGTTGATGTGAACAAGTTCAAATCAACCTGGGGCCTAATGTTGGGGATATGACTATTGGATATGACCCGCCCAGGAGGGGCCGGGTCATGCTGTTGGCGGCTTAAAGATGAAGAAGCTCGACGAGGCCCAAGAAGACATGAAGATGGCGGTTTATGAAGCAGGCTTATTGAAGGCCCAACACCCAGAGGCGACTTAAGGCCCAAAGGGATGAGCCGCCATATGACTAACTTGTTTTGTAAGGCAAGCTTAGTAGAAACCGAACCGGTCATGTTTGTGTGAGACGGCCGGACTCTGTTAGCCATCGGGAATCAACATATATATAAAGAGGTGACCTGGCGGTGGGTTAACTCAAGAAACAACTGATCGAGAACTAGGTCAAGCGTATTCGCTCCCTGGTAATTGAAACCCAAGCAATACAACCTAAAGCAGGAGTAGGCTTTTACCTCATTGAGAGGGGCCGAACCTGGGTAAACTGTTTGTGTCCTTTGTCCCATTTAACCCCTTCAAGCTAACCTAGCTGCGATGGCTCCACACCTAAGTCCTTTTTCTAGGGCATCTGCCATGTTAAGTCCACGACACTGACCATCTTTAATGAAAATTAATGACCTTCTGTGTGATAAGGTCGTTGAAGGCAACGACCAAAACAAAAGGTCGTTGGTTCAACGACCAAAACAAAAGGTCATTGGCAATGACCATTTGTTTTAGTCATTGGCTACCTGCCCAGGCCACGTCGGATCCGACGTGGCAAGCTGACATGGCAAAATTGCGACAAAATCAAAAGGTCGTTGATTAGAATCAGCCCGGTCCAATTGGGTGTTTTACATGGGTCGAGCCCAACAAGTCAGCCTCTTATATTTTTTCCCTATTAATTTTGGTCAGCTACATGGGCCAGGCCCAACAATTCGGCCTTTTATTTATTTCTGGGCCATGGCCTTTTAACATTGTTTGGGCCATTGTATTTTGGAGCTACTCCCACCAATCAAATGGGTCCCACTTGTCATCATCTCACACATTGGGCCCACTTGACAGAAATTTCAAAACTGCTCAAATTATTTTCATAAATGGGTCCCACAAGTCAGGTTTACATTCCACACGTTTTCAAATCACATACATAATCAATATTTCAAATGGAACATTACAAATGTAGTACATCAAATAACAATAAGTCTACTACAATCTGTACATAGTCTATTATAACCCAAATATGCCTATGCCTACTATTACAATATTACAATATTACAATATTTACAGTCAATTACAGTCAAACAAAAGAGATAACTCTTTGCTGAGTAGGGCTATCCGGCTTTGAACTTCAAATTTCGTAGACCTGGAGCTCCTGTAAAAGAGTGAACACATAGGCTACCAGCATTGAGTAGCTACTATTCCTGGAGTAGATTTGCAAACCTCTAGGTTTAGTGTACAGACTATCGAAAAATTATATATTGAAAGAGATTTCATAGAAATGTAGATTTATGGACCAAATATATGATAAAGCAACAGATTCGGCCTACTTCAAAGACATAGATATTTTAGAGGCCAATTTTATATGAGAGCACTAGATTTTTGTGATGCATCTTCACAGAACCACAAGAACAGTAGATATAGTATAATATGATTCCATGAGTATAATGCTAACCACAAGAGAATCAATCAGCAGCAGGTATATAGCTAGCAAACTATCTACACATCATCGACACTTGAACCATAACATGTCCAGCAAGGAAACAAAAAATGGAACAAGTACTAATTCTGGATAACATGTCCAGGAAGGCCATCCAATGGTTTCAGTCACATCCTAATAAACCAGTGGCACTCTAATACTACTAATTAGCAGCACCATATCAAATAGCCAGATGAAGCACTAGCACTTGATCATCGACACAACAGTCCGAAAGGACTCAACCACGACGCAAAAAGCATCAAAATCCTAACTGAACCATGAAACAGAACATGGTTGTAGTATAGCAAAGGGAGGAGCTCACAGTGGTGGTTTGTGTAGCTGATGTCGAACAGCCTCTGTTCTTCGCTTGCGAGCACCATGCACCTTGCTTAGCCATGAAGCCCTTGTCCTGTGCTGCATGGATGAAATCCAAAGCATTGTTGTTGCACGTGGATAGGAGGGTCAGAAGTTTTGAGGTCAAATCGAGCAGGAGATAGTGTATAGTTTGCAGGTGCGTGAGGAAGGAAAGCAATGCAAAAGCATCACCTCAAGGAGTAGAATCCTAACCACAAGAGCATGAATCAGCCACAGGTATATATATAGCTAACTATATACCACGTACTCCCTCTGTAAAGAAATATAAGAGAACTTAGATCACTAAAGTAGTGATCTAAACGCTCTTATATTTCTTTACGGCGGGGGTAGTAAACAGCAACAACAGCACTTGTACCATGGCATGTCCAGCAAGGAAACTAAAAATGGGAAAATAATTTATTCTAAACTAGATACCAACTGATCTAGCCAGATTAAACTTGTGCGTCGTCGTACCAGTCACTGTCTGCTGTAGCAAGCATTTTTCTAGGTTAAACTTGTGCCTACAACCCCTCAAAAAACAAAAAATGTGTGCCTACGCAGACACGCAATCACCAGTTCACCAGACTAGTTCCAACGACCATTACAACCAGCAACACAGGCAACCACCATTCACGGTGGTAGATCCATGCAGTAGATACATGCATGAAGAAAACTGAATTACTATAACAGAATACTTCATGGAGAAGTAGGATATGATGCATCGTGCAAGGAACTAATTTAGTAAGTAGTGCTCCAAAGTATTCCACATGTCAGGTGCAGCTTGCAAGCCAGCATAGAGAAAAATATGCATCTTCTCAGTGTCAGCTACGACGAAGGGTGCAAACAGGAAACACACTGAAACTTGACTATTATGAAAACCATTGATCAAGTGGTCAAATCAATTCTCTAGTTCAACAAGTAGTTATATGAGGCATCAAGATTGCTAAATATCAAGAAGACCACTTAATGAATAGAATGAAGCAGAGACCATGAGGCTGGCAAATATTTCAGAAACAGAGCAAAACGGCTTGCTAATTTTGGCATCAATGAATTTGGGACAGGGAGGACAAGCTAGCAGAATGCATTTAATAAAATGGGTTGCTTCTGGCTACTTTAGTAGTACATATATACATGCTAATGACATGAAGGTTCCATCAAGCCATGATCAACTACTCCAAATCATTGCATGTTTTGCAAAAAAAATACTAGATGAATCTCACTAACAGGAGCACTAGGTGATTAATGGAAGAAGTAATCTGCATATTACACAGTGAATGAGTGAAGGACTTAAATCTCTCTTTGTGGAAGAACTAAGTTGATGAAGACCTGCAGCAACAGGAGAAGCCTTGAATCATTGGTTTGGTCGGGTCGAAGCCGGAAAGAGCAATGGTGTACATGATCAGCAACCGAGGGGCTCAACCATCCTATCCCCTACCTCAAGTCGACCCGGCCTCAAGGAACCAGCAGCGCCGCTGTACCTGGGTCATATTTTGGTACACAATCAGCTAATATGTTAACATTTAGTTACCATAAAAATAAAACAACAAACTCGGATAAGCATTAGCAGTGTAGTACAGAATGTATCACTATAACTTTGGGAAATAGTTAGTCTGGTGGGTATCCAGTTTACTTGCATATGACCAACACTAGCCAGTATGAGTTCATTCATTAACTAAAAAGTACTGAGTAAATTATACAGAATTTAAAGGATTATTTGTTTTTGCGGGCCTTTGATGCTAGAGTAAGAATATGCAAATGGGTGAATAATACGCAGTGGAAGCACCATCAATAAATATGTTGGGGAACATAGTGTTTCAAAATTTTCCTACGATCACGTAAGATCTAACTAGGAGATGCATAACAACGAGAGGTGAGAGTGTGTCCAGGTACCCTCATAGACCGAAAGTGGAAACGTTTAGTAATGCGGTTGATGTAGTCAAACGTCTTCATGATCCAACCGATCCAAGTACCGAATGTACAGCACCTCCATGTTCTACACATGTTCAGCACAATGACGTCCCTCGAGCTCTTGATCCAGTGTAGGAGGAGGGACAGTTCCGTTAGCTCGACGGTGTGGCAACGGTGATGATGAAGTTACCGGCGCAGGGCTTCACCTAAGCACTACGACGATATGACCGAGGTGGTAAACTGTGGAGTGGGGCACCACACACGGCTAAGAGATGCATGTTGTGCCTTTGGGGGCCCCCCACCTCCGTATATAATGGGAGGAGGAGGAGGTGGCCAGCGTAAGGGAGTGCTCCATAAGGGGGGAGTCCTTCTTGGACTCCTAGTCCAAGTAGGATTCAGTCCCCCCCTCCTTCCTTCCACCGGAGAGGGAAAAGGGGAAGGGAGAGAGAGGGAGAAGGAAAGAGGGGGGCCGGCCCCCTCCCCTAGTCCAATTCAGTTTGGGAAAGGGGGTGCCCCTCTCACGTGGTCTTTCTCTTCTCCTCCAATAAGGCCCAATAGGCCCAATACTTCTCCCAGGGGGTTCTAGTAACCTTTCGGTACTCCGAAAAAATGCCCAAACCACTCGGGACCATTCCGATGTCCAAATCCAACCTTCCAATATATGAATCTTTATCTCTCGACCATTTCGAGAGTCCTCCTCATGTCTGTGATCTCATCCGGGACTGCGAACATACTTCGGTCATCAAATCACATAACTCGTAATACAAATCGTCATCGAATGTTAAGCGTGCGGACCCTACGGGTTCGAGAACTATGTAGACATGACCGAGACACATCTCCGGTCAATAACCAACAGCAGAACCTGGATGCTCATATTGGCTACTGCATATTCTACGTAGATCCTTATCGGTCAAACGGCATAACAACATATGTCATTCCCTTTGTCATCGGTATGTTACTTGCCCGAGATTCGATTGTCAGTATCATCATACCTAGTTCAATATCGTTACTGGCAACTCTCTTTACTCATTCCGTAATGCATCATCCCATAACTAACTCATTAGTCACATTGCTTGCAAGGCTCATAGTGATGTGCATTACCGAGAGGGCCCAGAGATACCTCTTCGATACACGGTGTGACAAATCCTAATCTCGATCTATGCCAACTCAGCAAACACCATCGGTGACACCTATAGAGCATCTTTATAATCACTCAGTTACGTTGTGACGTTTGATAGCACACAAGGTGTTCCTCCGGTATTCGGGAGTTGCATAATCTCATAGTCAGACAAACATGTATAAGTCATGAAGAAAGCAATAGCAATAAAACTAAATGGTCATTATGCTAAGCTAACGGATGGGTCTTGTCCATCACATCATTCTCTAATGATGTGATCCCGTTCATCAAATGACAACACATGTCTATGGTCAGGAAACTTAACCATCTTTGATTAATGAGCTAGTCAAGTAGTGGCACACATGTACTAAGTTTCCAGTTAATAGAATTCTATCATGAATAATAAACATTTATCATGATATAAGGAAATATACATAAAAACTTTATTATTTCCTCTAGGGCATATTTCCTTCAGTCTCGCACTTGCACTAGAGTCAATAATATATATTACATAGTAATAATTCTAACACCCATGGAGTCTTGGTGTTGATCATGTTTTGCTCGTGAGAGAGGCTTAATCAACGGGTCTGCAACATTTAGATCAGTATGTATCTTGCAAATCTCTATGTCTCCCTCCTTGACTTGACCGCGGATGGAATTGAAGCATCTCTTGATGTGGTTGATCCTCTTGTGAAATCTGGATTCCTTCGCCAAGGCAATTGCTCCATTATTGTTACAAAAGATTTTCATTGGACCCGATGCACTAGGTATTACACCTTGATTGGATATGAACTCCTTCATCCGGACTCCTTCATTTGCTGCTTCCAAAGCAGCTATGTACTCCGCTTCACACGTAGATCCCGCCACGATACTCTACTTGGAACTGCACCAACTGACAGCTCCACCATCAATATAAATATGTATCTGGTTTGTGATTTAGAGTTATACGGATTAGTGTCAAAGCTTGCATCGACATAACCATTTACGACAAGCTCTTTGTCACCTCCATAAACGAGAAACATATCCTTAGTACTTTTATCGGTGCGTAGCGAAGGTCGACACCTATGGGATCACTTGGGACCCTTCTATGGTTCGGTAGGGAGGAGGAGTGCTGCAAAGAGAGATCTAAAGGCTAACACGACCAATTTTTATCCAGGTTCGAGCCGCTGAGGAGCGTAAGACCCTAGTCCTACTTGATTATGTATTCTGTGTTCTTGAGCTCCGGCTAGCTTCTCGCATGCATGCTGGGCCGAGAGGTCCAAAAGTTCGAACACTCCTCCAATACGCAGTGGGCCTCCTTTTATATGTCCAAGGGGCTGCCACAGTGGCACACAGGAGGTGTAATGCTGCTATAGTGCATATGCTTATCGTTGGCGTCTTAGGACAAACGCCATAAATGCACTGCTTACGTGCCCTCTAGCTTTATCCGGGACAGGAGGAGAGCCTGTCCCCTCCGTTGCCGCCTCGCCCCGTCTTGACACGCGTAAACGCTGATGAGGTATGCAGTGCCAAGTTGGCTGGCTAGCTGCCATGCTGGAGAGGTGGCAGGGTCTTCACGTAGATCTGCATGTCACCACGCAGGTGCCTGCCAGGCTGGCAGGCTGGCCACTGCACTAAAGTGGTGACGGGGTGGTGGAGTCTTGTCGCGGTCTTGCTGAGGCCCCCGGCAAGGATCCCGCGGGGCTTCACGGATGTCCCCGGCAAGAATCTTGTTGGGGCCTCGTTTCCAGGCCCTCACAAAGATCTGCACGCCATTATGCACGCGCCCTTGGATCTTGGTTTTAACATTGTCGATGGCGTCAGAGCTCTCAACCCCAAGGGTGCCTTTGTGAGTCATATGCAAATCATCCCCAGCAAGGATCTTGTCGAGGTCTCACGAGCCGTCCCGACAATGATCTTGCCTGGGGTCCAGCTCGCCCTCTATCTTCTTATCTCTGGCTTGGCTTCTTCTCCTCGCCTTGTATCTTGTTCTCGGTCACCCCCTTTAGGCCTTGCCGCGGAGGTGGCTATGACTACCCGTGCACAGGTATGGGGTGCTAAAGAGCCCACACTTTAGTACGCCGACAGGAGCCCCCGGTCATGGGCCATACAAGGGTGTGATGCGTCGTTGGGCCAGGCCCAGATAGTGCGCGGGCCCGCATGGCTGGGGAATAGCTGCTATAATCATCTCGTATGATGCGCTTCCCCGCGATTTGTATTGAGTGCGCGTTGTGGAGGTCATGCGTGGAGTGGTTGCAGCACGCTTGTGCCTGCGCCAATGCCTTCACATCGAATAGTAAATAGGCAGCCCCGCGCCTTCCCCATAAAAAGAGGAAACTGCAGGGGCGCTGCTCATTTACCCCTTTCTCCCATTCCAATCTAGGAAACCGACGCCCCCTTCTTACTCCTCAAGCCCAATCCAAATTTCCCTTCTCCGCCCATCGCCATCGTGCCCTCACCGCTTTCAGCCCCCTGCCCTCCGTCGGCTGCCATGGCGGCCAAGAACAAGAACAAGGGGGTGCTCCAGGGGAGCGAGGAGGTGGAGGATGCGCTGGTGACGAAGCGGAGGGAGCACGTTGTCTTTGCTCCTGGGCTCGACGCGCTCGCGCTCAAGAGCGGTTCTAGTTCATGTGGGAAGGGAGGCGATGGGGCATCCCGCCACCCGCGCCATTCCCGGACCCAACGGTGCGCCAGGTCCAAATCGATATCCCTTCTTTGTTGATTACCTTTACTGTGGGCTCTGCCCCCCGTTCTCGGATTTCTTCATCGACATCATGTACACCTTCGACCTCCATCTTCTGGATTTCACGCCGAATGCCGTGGCGTGTATGGCCATCTTTGCTCACCTCTGTGAGAACTTTACGGGTGACCCCCAACATGGCGCTCTTCAGCCACTATTTCCTCCCTCGCATCTAGCCAGGAGGGGCGCCATCCGGTTGCGTCACCTGGATCCCGAGGGCTTGTTGCAAGGAGACATACCCAAACGAGACCCAGAAGGATAAATGGGAGGAGTGGCGGCACAGGTGGTGCTGGATTGTGGAGAAGGAGTCGCACCCATTCTGCACCCCCCGGCAAGAGCAAGTGGTCCGTCGTGGCAATTGGGGTAGCCTCGATCCTCTGGACAAGAAGCTCACAGTTGCCATCACCAGAATCCACCGCCTCAAGTCTGCCGGGCTCACCTTAGAGATGATCAGGGCCGATTTCATCTGCCGCCGCATTGCCCCACTTCATAACAAAGGGAGGCCGGCTTGGGATTTCTGAAATGCGGCGGACATCATGAGGTTGCGCCCTGGTTTGAAACAAAACTTCACAATGATGCAACACATGTCCCTCTGCTCGAAGCTATTATAGCTTAAGATCGACAAACCTGGCAAGGCCGGCAAGGCTAAGGAGGCCAGCAAGGTTGAGGAGGTCGGCAAGCCATTCAAGTTGTCGGAGGTCGTTGTCCCCATGTGCAACAACTCCGCCCGGACCTCCATCATCCCCGTAATGCCGGTGTTCGACACCCACGGCCTCGACCAGACCTGGGCGGAGCCAGACGCGTCACGGGTGCAGGAGTTCTTCGACAGTTTGTTGGAGCAGCCCGTCTATGAGGAGAAGCAGCTCGTCCGCGACACCACCGACAAGGAGGTGGAGTATATTGCCAACAGGGCGGAGGAGGCGGCTCTTGCCGAAGTGGCCTGCAGCGCTGGCTTCCGGGAAAGCAAGGTCGGGGTCAAAGAAGACTTTGCTGAGCAGGTGGGGTCCACAGGGGAGCGCAGCGGTGCTGCTGCCGGGGGCCCTTCTACCGAGGAAGCGGACGAAGAGGCGGCCGACAACACGGACGAAGAGGACCCGCCCGAGGAGCCCCCGGTTAAGGGGGGGAGGAAGCGTGTCCTCCGGTGGTCTAGCTCAAGCGAGCCAGTGTGGCGAACCTCTTTGCCCAAAGAGGTCCCCGCAAAGAAGCCAGCCGGCAAGGCCGCACCGCGGCAAGGGGCCCAGGCGCAGCCCGTGCATCATACAAGGCGCACGGCCGTGGCGGTAGAGGGAGCAGCGGAAGCTGCTTCTACTTTGGCCAAGTGACGCAGGTCTCCGTCCCTAGCCCTCCACACGGACACCATACCAGAGGCCGATTACGACCTCTCTGGCATGAGCCCGAACAGGAGGGGGGCCAGAGGAAGAGGACGAAGAAAGGGACGAGTGAGTGCTCCACCACCTTGTCCATCTCGTGGATTCCTATTCTAGTTATCTTGCTTGATTTAACTTTGTCTTGGCTTGCTTTTGCAGGGACATGGATACAGTGGCGCAGAGGATGGCGAAGAGAGCCAAGACCTCGATGGGCGATGAGCCCCCAGCAAGCACCTCGAGCGCGCCGGACGTGATCACGATCAGCCCGGGCCCAAGCCCACGATGTAGCACCTGACTCAGTCCCGATCGTGAGTCCACTATCCACTTTCTATTGGCGAGTGATGGGGCATGTCTTTTCACCATCAGTCTCGCCGGGTTTGTAAGGGAAGAGCGACAACAGGAGGGGCCGTCAAGGGCTGCCCCCAACACGCCTCCTCCATCAACCACCACACCACCCAAGGACGGGTTCCCAGCAAGGGCTTCTACCGGCAAACCTACGCCGCCAAGGGAGAGATCTCCTGCAAGGCCCTCCTCCGACGAGCCCAGCATGCGGAGGAGGAGCCGGCAAGCACAAGTGCCCACTGCCCCATCCTGGTAACGAGCATTGGCGGGGAGGGAACCACTCCTCCCCAACTTGTCATAGGTAAGCCGACTGCCTCATGGCCTTGATCTGTTCTCCAATGTAACCTTTTTCTTCTTGCTTTAAACTTCGACTCTGGTTTCATCTTCTTCCCCTCCTTGGTCTTCAGACCTCTCCTTGGTGGGTCAAATGGATGTCGATGGCACCGTTGAGGAGATCGCCAAGGATGCCGCCGCTCAGGCCGACGAGGTTGCCGTCAATGAGGCCGCCAAGGAAGCACATGAAGAGGCCGCCAGGGGATCTGCCCGAGAGGCCAGCGATGGGACCGGTGACCGTACTGATGACATCCTTGCCTCAGGAGCGCCCGTTGCTACATTGGTCTCGGAGTCCTCAGCTGCCTGGGCGACGGTGGCCGACGACCAACCATCCACCTCCGAAGCCCCCCACTTGAGAAGATACCTAAAGATTGGCGAGGATCTGCTTATCACCATCCCAGGGACGGCAAGCATCGGGGCGCCTGCCAAGGCAAAGGCTTTTGACGACGACGTCATCGTCGCCGCCGGGCTCCAAGTTGTCGATGAGCGAAGCGCCAGCAGCTGCAGTTCCAAGGAGGGCCAGCTCCTCCAAGCTATTAGCAGCAGATTCCACCAGCTTCAGGCACTTCACCATGCCCGCTAGGAGAAGCTGGACTCCAGGATGGCGGTCGTCGACGTAGCAGAGGTGGGCCTCCAGGAGCACGTTGAGTAGACACATGTCTGGTTTACGGATGCCCGGTAAGACCTGAAGGCCAGCCAGGAGCAGCTGGTTTAGCAGTAGAATGAGCTTCTTCTGAAGCAATCAGATAACGAGAAGGCCCAGGAGGAGGAGGCTGCACAGATTGCCAAGGAGGACGGTGAGTTAAGGGAGTTCCGCATCTCGCTCGACGCCCAGGAAGAAGACCTTGCCGCTCACGAGGAGGCGCATGTCGCCAAGCTCCGCGGCAAGGATGAAGAAATTGAGAAGCTCGTCGCGCAGCGGACCCAGGTACTGGAGCATAAACACAACGATGCACTTGCCGCTCTGGTCCTAGATCATGCCGGCAAGCTGAAGGAGGCTGTTGATGCTGCTGAAGCGGCAAAGGCCGCCAAGAGCGAGCTAGCCGGCAAGGTGAAGGAGCTAGGGGCGGAGCTGGAGAAGCACAACAAGGAGGTCACGACGCTCAAGAGTGACAGTTACAAGTCCATCGACACCTTGGCAGGCCTGCAGACCACCATATCCAATAGGGACAAGCTGCTCTCCGAGGCCAACGACACCATTGCCGATCTAAAGCTGAACCTGGCCACCCTGGAGGAGACACTCGCGAGCAGCAGAGCCCGCAAGGAGACCCTGACCAAGAAACTCGAGGATGGGGAGTAGTTGCTCGCGAGCGCTGCCGCCGAGCATAAAGACTTTGCGAGCGGCGTGAAGCTTTGGACCGCACGCCTCGTCGACGCCCCAGAGAAGCTCACCATGCAGCTATCCACCATGGGCCTGCCAAGCATGGGGTACTCCCACGACGACAGGATTTCCGAGAGCGCTAGGGTGACCATGTTCCTCGAGGCCGTTCTTGACAGCTTGAAGCTACTCCACGACCGCCGAGCGACCGACCTGGCCAACGAGTCCCGGAAGCTTTGCCGGGGCGCCATCCTCAAGGTGCTCACTAAGGTGGCGTACAGGAACCCCGGCCTCGACATTAACCAGGACAGCTTGCCGGCAGGCGCGGACCGTATGGCACTTGAGGATCTTGTCGTGACCGTTGTCAGCCTGGTCGACCTCGTCATGAGGGTGGAGGGCCAGCGCCAGGACTAGGCGCTCCGCTTCCCCTTGCCGCCATGGATCCGTACCAAAAACAATTACGCTTAAGTTAGAATTGCGGTAACTATTATTGTAATATAACTTGCTATGTTTGTGGATTAAATGCATGTTATCTCCCTCGTATGATTCCTCCTTGTATGGTACACACCCTACGCGTCACTGGGAGAGGCATGCCGGTGCATGCACCCTAGCCGTGAGCGCTTTGAGATCGGATCCTTAGCAGCCTGCTGGGGGGTGCCGCTGCCGGCAAGGCACCTCGCCGTTTCTAGTGCAGCTACTTGAGTCGTTGAGAGGACTCGGAATGGAGCAAGGGCACAACAAGATCCGACAAGGTTCCTTTACATGCAGGTTTTCCTTATACAAGAATCGAGACCATTCAAGGAAAATAAACATGATATTAAAAGAAATCTTCTTCTTGCTGCTCTATTCTTCTTTGCAAGCTGTTGGAATCGCCTGTTGGCATTCATACTCTCTATTCCCCCGGGAAAACATGCGCGCAAGGCAATGTTCTGTCCTTTGTGAAAAGGAAAGAAGAAGAAACAGGAATACATAGCCTTGGCGGCTCATTAGTGCTTGCTAGCCTTATGCATCTCGGGAACGATGTTGTGGCTCTTCCCGTGGCGGCGTCCGGGGTCACCAACATCGCGGCGCTGCTTGTCGCGCATGACCTGGGAGGACCGCGGTGCAGACGCCAGCAGGGATGCCTTGGAGGTCGCCGCGTCGCCCATAGGCAGCATGGCTCCAGACGGACTGACCACCATGGTCCCCTTCTTCTTGGGACCCATGGTGATCGAGGAAACGACGCGCTAACCGCTAAATCAGGTTTGCAGAACTCTCACCCCCCTACCTAGCGCGCCAAACATGTCAGTGTGTAGCGAAGGTCGACACCTGTGGGATCACTTGGGTTCCTTCTGTGGTTCGGCGGGGAGGAAGACAGGTGCAAAGAGCGGATTTAAAGGCTAACACGACGGATTTTTATCCAGGTTCGGGCCGCTAAGGAGGGTAAGACCCTAGTCCTGCTTGATTGTGTATTATGTGTTCTTGAGCTCCGGCTAGCTGCTCGCATGCATGCTGGGCTGAGAGGTTCAAAAGTTTGAATCCTCCTCCAGTACGTAGTGGGACTCCTTTTATATGTCCAAGGGGCTGCCGCAGTGGCACACAGGAGGTATAAAGCTGCTACAGTACCTATGTTTATCGCCGACATCTTAGGACAAATGCCATCAATGCACTGCTTACGTGCCCTCTAGCTTTATCGGGGATGGGAGGAGAGCCCGTCCCGTACGTTGCCGCCTCACCCCGTCTCGGCATGTGTCCACGCCGATGAGGCATGCAATGCCAAGTTGGCTAGCCAGCTGCTGTGCTGGAGAGGTGGCAGGGTCTTCACGTAGATCTGCATGTCACCACGCAGGTGCCTACCAGGCTAGCAGGCTGGCCACTGTGCTGAAGTGGTGACGGGGTGGCGGAGTCTTGCCGCGGTCTTGCCGATGCCCCCGGCAAGGATCTTGCCGGGGTCTCGCGAGCCGTCCCGGCAAGGATCTTGCTGGGGGTCCAGCTCGCCCTTTGTCTTATGGTTTCTAGCTTGGTTGCTTCTCCTCGCCTTGCATCTTGTTCTTGGTCGCCCCCTTTAGGCCTTGTCCTGGAGGTGGCTATGACTGCCTGTGCACAAGTATGGGGTGCTAAAGAGCCCAAACTTTAGTACACCGACACCTTTTCAGGTATTTCAGGATGTTCTTGACCGTTGTCCAGTGATCCACTGCTGGATTACTTTGGTACCTCCCCGCTAAACTTATAGCAAGGCACACATCAGGTCTGGTACACAGCATTGCATACATGATAGAACCTATGGCTGAGGTATAGGGAATGACTTTCACTTTCTCTCTATCTTCTGCAGTGGTCGGGCATTGAGTCTGACTCAACTTCACACCTTGTAACATAGGCAAGAACTCTTTCTTTAACTCATCCATTTTGAACTTCTTCAAAACTTTATCAAGGTATGTGCTTTGTGAAAGTCCAATTAAGCATCTTGATCTATCTCTATAGATCTTGATGCCCAATATATAAGCAGCTTCACCAAGGTAATTCATTGAAAAATTCTTATTCAAGTATCATTTTATGCTATCTAGAAATTCTGTATTATTTCCAATCAACAATATGTCATCCACATATAATATTAGAAATGCAACAGAGCTCCCACTCACTTTCTTGTATGTATAGGCTTCTCCAAAAGTCTGTATAAAACCATATGCTTTGATCACACTATCAAAGCGTATATTCCAACTCCGAGAGGCTTGCACCAGTCCATAAATGGATCGCTGGAGCTAGCACACTTTGTTAACACCTTTTGGCTCGACAAAACCTTCTGGTTGCATCATATACAATTCTTCTTTAAGATATCCATTAAGGAATGCAGTTTTGACATCCATTTGCCAAATTTCATAATCATAAAATGCGGCAATTGCTAACATGCTTCAGACAGAATTAAGCATCGCTACGGTGAGAAGGTCTCATCATAGTCAACTCCTTAAACTTGTCAAAAACCTTTCGCAACAAGTCGAGCTTTGTAGACAGTAACATTACCGTCAGCGTCAGTCTTATTCTTGAAGATCCATTTATTCTCTATTGCTAGCCGATCATCAAGCAAGTCAATCAAAGTCCACACTTTGTTCTCATACATGGATCCCATCTCAGATTTCATGGCCTCAAGCCATTTTGCAGAATCTGGACTCATCATCGCTTCCTCATAGTTCGTAGGTTCGTCATGGTCAAGTAACATAACCTCCAGAACAGGATTACCGTACCACTTTGGTGCGGATCATACTCTGGTTGACCTACGAGGTTCGGTACTAACTTGATCAGAAGTTTCATGATCATCATCATTAGCTTCCTCACTAATTGGTGTAGGAATCACTGGAACTAATTTCTGTCATGAACTATTTTCCAATTCGGGAGAAGGTACAATTACCTCATCAAGTTCTACTTTCCTCCCACTCACTTCTTTCGAGAGAAACTCGTTCTCTAGAAAGGATCCATTCTTAGCAACGAATATCTAATAAATTACGGTTATGACATTCGGACACACCATTACGCTGTGGTGTTCTAGGTGACGTGAGTTGCGAAACTTTTCCACATTGTTTCAAATGAAGACCAAACTCATAACTCAAATATTCTCCTCCACGATCAGATCGTTGAAACTTTATTTTCTTGTTACGATGAATTTCTACTTCACTCTAAAATTCTTTGAACTTTTCAAATGTTTCATACTTATGTTTCATCAATTAGATATACCCATATCTTCTCAAATCATTTGTGAAGGTTAGAAAATAATGATACCCGCCGTGAGCCTCAACACTCATCGGACCACATACATCAGTATGTATTATTTCCAACAAGTCAATTGCTCGCCCCATTGTTCCGGAGAACGGAGTCTTAGTCATCTTGCCAATCAGGCATGGTTCCCAAGAATCAAGTGATTCATAATCATGTGATTCCAAAATCCCATCAGCATCGAGTTTCTTCATGCGCTTTACACCAATATGACCTAAACGACAGTGCCACAAATAAGTTGCACTATCATTATTAAATTTTCATCTTTTGGCTTCAATATTATGAACATGTGTATCACTACAATCGAGATTCGACAAGAATAGACCACTCTTCAAGGGTGCATGACCATAAAGATATTACTCATATAAATAGAACAACCAAAATTCTCTGATTTAAATGAATAACCTTATCCCATCAAACAAGATCTAGATATAATGTTCATGCTCAACACTGGAACGAAATAACAATTATTTCGGTCTAAAACAAATCCCGATGGTAGATGTAGAGGTATCGTGCCGAGGTGATCACATTGACTTTGGAACCATTTCCCACGCGCATCATCACCTTGTCCTTAGCCAATCTTCGTTTAATCCATGCCCCCTATTTCGAGTTGCAAATACACAGTAATTTAAAAAATTTCCTACGCACACGCAAGATCCATCTAGGTGATGCATAGCAACGAGAGGGGAGAGTGTTGTCCACGTACCCTCGTAGACTATAAGCTGAAGCGTTATGACAACACGGTTGATGTAGTCGTACGTCTTCATGATCTGACCGATCCTAGCACCGAAGGAACGACACCTCCGCGATCTGCACATGTTCAGGTCAGTGACATCCCACGAACTCTAGATCCAGCTGAGTGTCGGGGGAGATCTTCATCAGCACGACGGCGTGATGACGGTGATGATGATGCTACAGGCGCAGGGCTTTGCCTAAGCACTACAACGATATGACTGAGGTGGAAATTTGTGGAGGGGGCACCGCACACAGCTAAGAGATCAACTTGTGTGTCTATGGGGTGCCCGCTCCCCGTATATAAACGAGTGGAGGAGGGGAGGGCCGGCCCTCTTTATGGCGTGCCCTAGGGGGGTCCTACTCCCATCGGGAGTAGGATTCCCTCGTTCCCTAGTTGGATTAGGAGAGAAGGAAGGGGGAGAGAGAGGGAAGCAAGGGGGGTCGGCCCCCACCCAATTCAGATTGGGCTAGGGGGTGAGTCCTCCACCTTGGCATTCCTCTCCTCTATTCCACTGAGGCCCAATAAGGCCCATATACTCCCCTAGGGTTCCTGTACATGGCAATTTGCATAATTGACATTTAAATAAGCACATATGGAGTTTGAATTTGAACCCTTGGTTCCAACCAACTTCATTTAGTATGATTGCTAGTTGCATTAGCTCAATCAATAGCATATTGCCATGAAATTATCATGCATCATAATTGTTGCATTGCATTGATTGTGTTCCTCTTTGTTTGCCGGTATTTGTCCCCTCTCGATAGACGTGGTTCCGACGATGAGTTCGATGACACCGATGAAGAACTATACTATCTTCAGAAGTGCCAGGCAAGCAAAACCCCCTTGTTCATTCTGATACAATCCCACTCTCTCGCTCCTGCTCTCTTTTATTTCATTAGGACAACAACGATTCAACTGTTACATGCTGCGATAGTTGAACCCCTTTCCTCTGCATGACCTATCATTGCCATAGTAAATAGATGAAACCCACTAGCATGAGTAGGAGTTGTTTGAGCCCTGACGTGCCTACTCATTCATGCTTGTTTGTCATGCCTGCTATTGCATAGAGTTGTGTCGGGTCTGATTCATCGGGAATGAATTGGAATGGTGATGAACATGTCCTACTGTGTGAGCTAAGTGTGTGAACACGTTTTGGTAAAGGTAGCGGTGAGAGGCCATGTAGGAGTACATGGTGGGTTATCTCATTGAAATCGTTCTTAGGAACTGAGTTCTGTGTCTGTGATCCATGAACAGCTACTACCACTCATTGGGATCCTTAATTGACCCTCTCGGCCTCTTAATCACCCTAGTCCACTGTCCAGGAGTTGCAACTAGTTTCTGGTGTTTATAGGATATGTGCTGGCAGCCGTGCGTAGCGCTGACCCTAGGGGTGGGCTATGATGCGGTAGATACACTGTGGCCGGGCATGCCGGGCGCCCGTTTGGTGTCTCGGAACCCTGTACACATCGTTCGGGGCTGTATGTGGAAACCTCGGCCGGACTCCCTGCGGATGGAACCTGGATAGGAGATAAACCTGGACTAGAGACTTGAGTGTTTGGGTAGGCCGTGGCAAACACCCTCATTGGGCTTCCGCTTTAAGGTTGCCGAGTACATGTCGTGTAAACGACGGTAAGTGGTGGGAGCGTGTGTGAAGAAGTACACCCCTGCAGGGTTATCATTATCTATGCGAATAGCCAGATTCCTTGGATATGGAAACTTGGACCCCTTGCATAGTTCATAGATAACTTGAAGTGGATACTCTAAAACTCGCAAGATAAGTGTGAGTGGTATGGATGGCTTTCTCGTAGGGAGACGGCAGCGGATCCATAGTGGTGTTTTGAATGGTGAATATGTGGACTCGTGTGCGCCACCTCAAAGAGTTGCTTGTAGTCGTAGTTCAGGTTAGCCACTGAGTCAAAGCTGGCTTGCTGCAGTTAAACTCCACCACCCCCTTTATTGATACCGATGCATATGTAGATAGTTCTGATGTAAGTCTTGTTGGGTACATTTGTACTCACGTTTGCCTATTTTATGTTTTGCAGAGAGACGTCAGTCTCGCTAGTAGTTCCGTGTGCACTTCGACGTTTAGCTTGCTGCCTCAGCTACGATCTTGTGCCCTCGGCAGGATCTAGTAGATAGTCAGGCTTCTCAGCCTTTTTCATTTGTAGATGTCTGTACTCAGACAAGTTAAGCTTCCGCATGTTCTTTGATTTGTATGCTATGATTGTTGGGTCATGAGACCCATGTTTCTAATATCTCGCTCCTCGGAGCCTAATGAATAAATACTTGAGTCGTAGAGTTATGTTGTGATGCCATGTTGTATTTACACATATCTTGCATATTGTGTGTATTATTGAAATGGTTGGTATGTGTGGGATCCGACAATCTAGTTGTTTATCCTTGATAGCCTCTCTTATGGGGAAATGTAGTCTAGTGCTTCCATGAGCCATAGTAGTCCGCTACAGCCCGGTTCACCGGAGTCCTGTTAGCCCAGCACTACTGCTTAGGACACTTGACTGGCCGGCATGTGTTTCACTTCGTTCCTGTGTGTGTCCCTTCATGGAAATGTCACGCGGTGACATCCGGAGTCCTGCCTAGCCTACTATAGCCCGGGTTCCTGGAGTCCTGTTAGCCCAGTGCTACAACCCGGATTGACACGCTGCCGACCGACACGCTCAATGTGATTCATGTATGCCTGTCCCCATAGGTTAGTGTCGCTTTGGGTTCACGATTAGCCATGTCGGCCCGGGTTCTCTATCATATGGATGCTAGCGACACTATCATATACGTGAGCCAAAAGGCGCAAACGGTCCCAGGCCATGGTAAGGCGACACCCGTGGGAATACCGTGCGTGAGGCCGCAAAGTTATATGAGGTGTTACCGGCTAGATCGATGTGACAGCATTGGTATTAGAGCCTGACTGCCTATAGGATTACCAAGCCAAACCGGTCGAAGTTGTGTCTAGAAATGCTTTAGGTATGTAGGGGAGTTGATTGTGGAAGGGAACGTAAGGCTCTTTTTACTCCTTTACCTTATGGCCTTCTGATCTGAGTCATCCTCTTCTCTTCTACGGGGTTTAAGAACTAGGCCTTCTAATCTATCTATCAGGATGACGTGTTACTAATCCATAGACTTATAGGATTGATGGATTCAATTCTTAGTTCAGTTCCTACTATTTCTGTGTGTTGACAGTTGATCTCGGAACCTTGATATTGTGTTGTTGAGTGGTTATGCCACCATTTTGCAGGATGTCTCAAATCTTTTGAGCATTTACAGTCGTTATGCTGTCTGAGTCATCCCAGGTTTCTAGATAATCTGATGCATTTGCAATCCTTTCTTTCCATTCCCGATGTCCTTTATGGTCAGAATAAGCACACTAACTGGTGCGTCGAGGTAATTTATTGTCTCGACATATATGTTGGAGCTATTATTATGACCGTAGGTGTTTTAGGGAGTCACCTAGTAATCTAGCAATGCTTTGTATCCCCAGTGTGATGATTCTGGCCACCATTCTCGAAAGCGTTCCGTGATGCCATTTAGTAGTAGGTATTCTATTCCTGGGTTCTTTAACCCGAGATTCACCCTACTTACCTCATGTTGATAGTGTTGCTAGTTCCTTTAGGATATTAGTAACCTTTGCATTAGTCCTCGAGGTCTGTGGTATATCCTTCTTCCAAATACTACGAACCACCTATGGCAGAAGTTCTTTGAACCAAAAGATCACAACCAAAGTGCTCTTGATGAGTTCTCCATTCTTCATTGTGAATCTGCCAGTCCTACCTTTCTGCATGGGTTGTCCGGAAGGAATGTTAAGCTTTGCTCGACATACTAATCGATGCATCCACAACTCAGAAAATTATATGTTCCTTTGAGTTGTCCCTCTTTAGTTGTATTCTGACCCTCGTTCGTCAATTGTTGGTCAAGAGTAGTTGTGCATTGGTGTTATCGATGCCTATTGTTCATGTGATCCGTCAAGCCATTCTATTCCGGAATGACTAGGAGAAACAAACTCCAGTACCTCATCCATATCCAGGATTGGGTCAAAGTAGTTGTGTTCTGCAGATCAAATGCCAATCCAGCTTTTGCTCTGTTCTACCCTGGAGTATTACCCCCTTTATGTCAGGATTGTCATGAGAATTGCACCCTCTCTCATGAATTCTTGACGCAGTGATACTTCTTACCATCATTTTTCATTCCTCGGTCCCATGTTGTCACAACCGGAATGCCGGCAAGTGAACCATGATGTGTGAAATCAATACTCCTAGCAACTAGTTGCTAGGTAGCTAACGGACAATAATTTCTTTCTTAGCGTGTTGGTTATTGAATCATCATCCTAAGATTGATCGTGCTACCTAGTCCATTTTTCCTGGTGCACTCTTCAATCAATGAGTTAGGATTGTGTCAGTCCCTCGCTCTCTTGATCATATCGTCTTGCTCTGAAAAGCAAGATTGTTCCCGAGCTTAGAAACATATCGGTGGTTCGTGATTTTCTGAATATTTCCTCGGAAGTATCACCAGGTTGCCCCCTGACTGTTATGTTGAGCTCGTGATCAAGTTGGTTTCTTGTAAACCACCCCTTCTCCAAGAATCTGTGTTGGATACCCTGAGCTAGTTGGTTAAGCTGAACAACAACTTGGAGAGTTGGAAGATGAAAGCTTGTCCGGCTCAGTTCATTCCAAAGGGATATCCTTGTGTGTGTGTGTGTGTGTTGAAGAAAGATGATATTTTCATCGATTGTTCCTCGGGATTGGTTGTTGAATCTATCGTCTTGTCCAAACCTTGATTTGAGTGCGGGCTATTGTCAAGTCAAATGAGAACCAACGATGTTCATAATGTTGTCTTACTCGTGGTTGTTTCCTCGATCATACACCGTTATATCTTTTGGGTCTGACCAATGCTATCACCTTGTTCACATAATTATGGAATTCCATCTTCACGGAAATCTGGATGACCTGTTGTTGAGCCCATCGACAATATTTTTATCTTATCCATGATTCATGTTGAACATTAAGCTAGTGTTGGAAACTTTGAAATCATTTCTTCATGCTAGCTCATGAAGCATATGTTTGGTATAAGAAGTGACTTCCTCTAGTTCACGTGCATTTGAAGCAAGTTGCCGCCATGAATTTGGGAAAGTTTGTCTCGCTTTCTCTGGAATCATCCCAAGTCAGTCATGCATATGTGCGAAGTATTCTGTGGTCTGGAGAATTGCAACCTTCATTCTATATGAATCCCTAGCACACCAAGACACTGATTGATTTGTTCAAGGAGAAGAAGTTTCTTCTTAAGAGCTAGACTTACGCAAGGACTTCGATATCCTCAATGATGGTTCCCCATCTGGACTCGGTAGTGTTTTATTATAAGACTACAATGTGGTCATGCTTATCTGGGATAGCGTGTTCACAGGTTTGTAGCAAAACCGGCTCATGTTTTGGAGCTCACTATCGTAGTTCATTTTCCGAGAATCTCGCAACGTCATCTCGTCGGTTTGTGTTGCAAACTTTCTTTTCCAGACATGTTGTCTGAAATATCCTATTACCAACCAGATCTAAATCTTAGGCAGATATGATGGTTGGAACTTTTCCAGGATCTATGATGTAGGTCCCGACAGGGTTGATGTTCTGGCCGACACACCTAGCCGGAAGATCTATCATTATAGTATCTTTGCCCATCTTTCCATGAGGTTTTCGTGCGATTTATTATAGAAGTTGTTCCTTAGGGATCCTTGTGCTCTTAGTTTCTTCGATGATTCTATAACCATTGAAACACTGGAAATACTCTCGACTGTTGAGTTTTGCCCCAGTTACCAGAATCATTCCCAGCATTTGCTTTTTGTTCCCATCTTGCACCCCAGTAGTGGTTGTCCAGGATCATCTTCAAAAGTGGACTTACCATGGGTCCCATCCGTCTCCGATGATAAGCAAATCATCCATTGCGTTGTCTTCAACAAGGTAGTCCACATCATTCATCCTAGTCCGAGTATGCCATTTCTTCGATCTATTTCAAACGATCAATTGTAAATTGCCTTAAGCTGGTATAGAGAGTTTCAATGATCTATGGATCAAAAGTAATTCTTTTTTCCACTTAAGGGAACAGTTCAACGAGTCACTTTTTTCCAAGGTGCCCCGTTACGGAATCGTGGCAATTATTTCCTCGCCACCTTGACACCATCCACCATCTTTTTAAGCGTGGAATTGTTGCCCACCAAATCAAACCCCGCCGTTTGTTCTTCCATCCCTCTCGATGTGTTCTGTGTCCCAACTTAAGATGTTTCAACATCTCATTCCGCGAGTGGTTCTTGTATAGCTCGATCTTCGAGAAGATCAATCTCAGTATAGTTTATTTCTGTCATCATCGCATGCATGAAGATCTCAAAAGCGAGGATGTCAAGATCGACATGATGCAATGAATCAACATCTTTGAGAAGGGCAATCAAATCGTGAAGATTCTTTATTGGTGATCCATCTGTCTTCTTACCTCACGTCTTGAATCTCGGGACGAGATTCTTGTTTAGTGGGGGTGAGTTGTCACAGCCCTAGAATTGTTTGGAGATAGTTGCATCAGTGAGCATCATGCATACTGTTAATTTCAAGAAACTTGAAATGAGGAAAGTGGAAGCATCAGAAATCAATTTTAAAAAAGGGCAAGAACCCTTTAAATTGCATTTATTGTTTCCAAAATGCCTTCATAAATGTTTGTTAATTTTGTGGAATATTTGGGCACTAAATTTAAATCACTATCCTATTTGAATTTGGAAATATACCCAAATATATATAGGATATATCTCTAAATACCTCTGATATATTTTATGTGCATTTGGAAAACTCCATTTTGCAACATGAAATTATTAGAGGATAATTGACACTGTTTTTGAAACTATTTTGAATTTTAAAAGCAGTGGCAAAGATAAAATAAAAACAAACAAAACAAAAAAACAGAAACAGAGAGACAGAGAGTTACCTGGACTTACCTCGACCCACCTACCTGTTGCCGGCCCAGCTTCAACGGCCCAGCCCACCACCGCCTCCTTCCCTGTCGTCTTCCTCCTCTGCCAGAAGGACGGGCGCGTGCCCGATGCGCGCGCACCGCAGTGCGGCCACCTCCACCCTGCCTGGTTGCCCCCTCGTCGCTCTGGACCCTCCCCGCAATGCCACGCAACCTCCCCGACCCCCTTGAGCTCTCTCCCGTGCCTCTCCCCTCCTCCGGTCCTCTCTCCCTCTCGCGCCCGAGCACCACCGTTGTCGTCGCCCGCTGTACCCGTGGCCACCGAGCTCCCCTCGCCTCTCCGAGCAGTCCACGGGCTCCGCCTCCATCTCCTGCGTCTCTCCGTCAGCTCGCATGACGCCGGATGCCCTGCCTCACCCTCTACCCCGCCATCTTCGTCGTCGCTGCCCCGAGATCGCCGGTGGCCGCACGACCTCATCATCCCCTCCCCAAGCCCGCCGAGCCTCTCCTCGCATCCGCCGTGAGCTCCTCCCCCTAACCCCCCTCTCATTTGCTTCGTTTGCGTGTCGTACCCGCCAGCTTGCCTGTGACCGAACGCGCCGCCGCCTGTGCTCGCCGCCGACGTGCCCTCGGCCACTCAATGGCCCGGCCGTCGTGCCCCGCTTGATCCCCGCTCCGTGTAGAGCCTGTTGATGCCTTGCACGCGCCGCCTCGCTCGCCGTAGCCTCGGCCCCGAGCTCACCCGAGCTCCGGCTGCCGCCAAAGTCGTCGCCGGCGATGACTTCGGCCACCACAGGCCCGGCCACCACCAGCATCCGACATGCGCTGGCAAGGGCTCTCCAACGAGCCCATCCGGACGAGGACCTCCGCCGTGTCCTTCTTAGCGCCGGCGGCTAATCGCTGGTTAGCTGACGTGGCCGTCATTAGTTTAGGGGCTAACTAACCCTGTTAATTTAACACAAGACACAAACCAGTGGGACCCGCCTTGTTAGTTTACTGGATAACCAAAATAATTAGGTTAACTAATAAAATCAGTGGACCCACGCGTCAGCATTGACCGTGCTGACATGGCCTTTGACCGGGCCCACATGTCTGTGAGCCTAGCCATCACTGTGAGACTGACCAGTGGGACCCACTGGTCAGGTTTGACATGGACCTGGCGTGTTGACCTGCTGATGTCATGCCGACGCAATAATCTATTTTCTGGATTTAATTTAATTCAGGAAATTTTAGAAAATGCCCAAAACTTCTAAATTCATAGAAAATTATCTATAACTCAGAATGAAATGAATTATATATGAAAAATTATCAAAAAAATTCAAGGAATCTGTTTATGGCATTTGCATGCATGTTTGAACAACCTAGGGTTACTGTACATGGCAATTTGCATAATTGACATTTAAATAAGCACATATGGAGTTTGAATTTGAACCCTTGGTTCAAACCAACTTCATTTAATATGATTGCTAGTTGCATTAGCTCAATCAATAGCATATTACCATGACATTATCATGCATCATAATTGTTGCATAGCATTGATTGTGTTCCTCTTTGTTTGCCGATATTTGTCCCCTCTTGATAGACGTGGTTCCGACGATGAGTTCGATGACACCGATGAAGAACTATACTATCTTCAGAAGTGCCAGGCAAGCAAAACCCCCTTGTTCATTCTGATACAATCCCACTCTCTCGCTCTTGCTCTCTTTTACTGCATTAGGACAACAACGATTCAACTGTTACAAGCTACGGTAGTTGAACCCCTTTCCTCTGCATGACCTATCATTGCCACAGTAAATAGATGAAACCCACTATCATGAGTAGGAGTTGTTTGAGCCCTGATGTACCTACTCATTCATGCTTGTTTGTCATGCCTGCTATTGCATAGAGTTGTGTCGGGTCTGATTCATCGGGAATGAATTGGAATGGTGATGAACATGTCCTACTGTGTGTGAGCTAAGTGTGTGAACACGTTTTGGTAAAGGTAGCGGTGAGAGGCCATGTAGGAGTACATGGTGGGTTGTCTCATTGAAATCGTTCTTAGGAACTAAGTTCTGTGTCTGTGATCCATGAGCAGCTACCACCACTCATTGGGATCCTTAATTGACCCTCTCGTCTTCTTAATCACCCTAGTCCTCTATCCAGGAGTTGCAACTAGTTTCTGGTGTTTATAGGATATGTGTTGGCGGCCGTGTGTAGCGCTGACCCTAGGGGTGGGCTATGATGCGGTAGATACACTGTGGCCGGGAATGCCGGGCGCCCGTTTGGTGTCTCGGAACCCTGTACACATCGTTCGGGGCCGTATGTGGAAACCTCGGCCGGACTCCCTACGGATGGAACCTGGATAGGCGAGAAACCTGGACTAGAGACTTGAGTGTTTGGGTAGGCCGTGGCCGACACCCTCGTTGGGCTTCCGCTTGAAGGTTGCCGAGTACATGTCATGTAAACGACGGTAAGTGGTGGGAGCGTGTGTGAGGAAGTACACCCCTGCAGGGTTATCATTATCTATTCGATTAGCCGGATTCCTCGGATATGCAAACATGGACCCCCTTGCATAGTTCATAGATAACTTGAAGTTGATACTCTAAAACTCGCAAGATAAGTGTGAGTGCTATGGATGGCTTTCTCGTAGGGAGACGGGAGCGGATCCATAGTGGTGTTTTGAATGGTGAATATGTGGACTCGTGTGTGCCACCTCAAAGAGTTGCTTGCAGTCGTAGTTCAGGTTAGCCACTGAGTCAAAGCTGGCTTGCTACAGTTAAACTCCTCCACCCCCTTTATTGATACCGATGCATATGTAGATAGTTCTGATGTAAGTCTTGCTGGGTACATTTGTACTCACGTTTGCCTATTTTATGTTTTGGAGAGAGACGTCAGTCTCACTAGTAGTTTCATCTGGACTTTGACGTTTAGCTTGCTACCTCAGCTACGATCTTGTGCCCTCGGTAGGATCTGGTAGATAGTCAGGCTTCTCAGCCTTTTTCATTTGTAGATGTCTGTACTCAGACATGTTAAGCTTCCGCATGTGCTTTGATTTGTATGCTATGATTCTTGGGTCATGAGACCCATGTTTGTAATATCTCGCTCCTCGGAGCCTAATAAATAAATACTTGAGTCATAGAGTTATGTTGTGATGCCATGTTGTATTTACACATATCGAGCATATTGTGTGTATTTTTGAAATGCTTGGTATGTGTGGGATCCGACAATCTAGTTGTTTATCCTTGGCAGCCTCTCTTATGGGGAAATGTAGCCTAGTGCTTCCATGAGCCATAGTAGTCCGCTACAGCCCAGTTCACCGGAGTCCTGTTAGCCCAGCACTACTACTCAGGACACTTGACTGGCCGGCATGTGTTTCACTTCGTTCCTGTGTCTGTCCCTTCGGGGAAATGTCACGCGGTGACATCCGGAGTCCTGCCTAGCCTGCTACAACCCGAGTTTCCGGAGTCCTGTTAGCCCAGTGCTACAACCCGGATTCACACGCTGCTGACCGACACGCTCGATGTGATTCATGTATGCCTGTCCCCATAGGTTAGTGCCGCTTTGGGTTCACGATTAGCCATGTCGGCCCGGGTTCTCTGTCATATGGATGCTAGCGACACTATCATATATGTGAGCCAAAAGGCGCAAACGATCCCGGGCCATGGTAAGGCGACACCCGTGGGAATACCGTGCGTGAAGCCGCAAAGTGATATGAGGTGTTACCGGCTAGATCGATGTGACTTGGAATCGGGTTCCTGACAACGAAGATCTTTATCGGTCAAACCACATAACAACATACGTTGTTCCCTTTGTCATCGGTATGTTACTTTCCCGAGGTTCGATCATTGGTATCATCATACCTAGTTCAATCACGTCACCGGCAAGTCTCTTTACTCATTCTGTAATGCAACATCATGTAACTTACTCATTAGTCACATTGCTTGCAAGGCTTATATTGATGTGCATTACCGAGAGGGCCCAGAGATACCTCTCCGACAATTGGAGTGAAAAATCTTAATCTCGATCTATGCCAACTCAACAAACACCATCGGAGACACCTATAGAGCATCTTTATAATTACTCAGTTATGTTGTGACATTTGATAGCACACAAGGTGTTCCTCCGGTATTCGGGAGGTGCGTAATCTCATAGTCAGAGGAACATGTGTAAGTCATGATGAAAGCAATAGAAATAAAACTAAACGATCATTTATGCTAAGCTAACGGATGGGTCTTGTCCATCACATCATTCTCTAATGATGTGATCCCGTTCATCAAATGACAACACATGTCTGTGGTCAAGAAACTTAACCATCTATGATTAACGAGCTAGTCAAGTAGAGGCATACTAGGGACACTCTGTTTTGTCTATGTATTCACACATGTACTAAGTTTCTGGTTAATACAATTCTAGCATGAATAATAAACATTTATCATGATATAAGGAAATATAAGTAATAACTTTATTATTGCCTCTAGGGCATATTTCCTTCACAACACTTGATGCTCCTTCTTGATTTCTACCTTCGCAGCTTTTAGCATCGCGAAGAGCTCGGGAATTGTCTAATCCATCCATTGCATATTATAGTTCGTCATGAAGCTTTTGTAGCTTGGTGGCAGTGATTGAAGAACACTGTCAATGACACTATCATCAGGAAGATTAACTCTCAGCCAAGTCAAGTGGTTGTGGTACCCAGACATTCTGAGTATATGTCACTGGCAGAACTATTCTCCTCCATTTTGCAGCTATTGAACTTATTGGAGACTTCATATCTCTCAATTTGGGCATTTGCTTGAAATATTAACTTCAACTCCCAGAACATCTCATATGCTCCATGACGTTCAAAACGTCTTTGAAGTACCGATGCTAAGCCATAAAGCATGGCACACTTAACTATCGAGTAGTCATCAGCTTTGCTCTGCCAGACGTTCACAACGTCCGGAGTTGCTCCTGCAGCGGGTCTCGCACCTAGCGGTGCTTCCAGGACGTAATTCTTCTGTGCAGCAATGAGGATAATCCCCAAGTTACGGACCCAGTCCGTGTAGTTGCTACCATCATCTTTCAACTTAGCTTTCCTAGGAACGCATTAAAATTCAAGGGAACGGTAGCACGGGCCATTGATCTACAACAACATAGACATGCAAATACTATCAGGTACTAAGTTCATGGTAAATTAAAGTTCAATTTAATCATATTACTTAATAACTCTCACTTAGATAGACATCCCTCTAGTCATCTAAATGATCAGGTGATCCATATCAGCTAAACCATGTCCAATCATCATGTGAGATGGAGTAGTTTTCAATGGTGAACATCAATATGTTGATCATATCTACTATATGATTCACGTTCGACCTTTCGGTCTTAGTGTTCCAAGGCCATATCTGCATATGCTAGGCTCATCAAGTTTACCCCGAGTATTTTGCACGTGCAAAACTGGTTTGCACCTGTTGTATGTAAACGTAGAGCTTATCACACCCAATCATCATGTGGTGTCTCGGCACGACGAACTGTAGCAACGGTGCATACTCAGGAAGAACACTTATACCTTGAAATTTAGTAAGGGATCATCTTATAATCCTACTGCCGTACTAAGCAAAATAAGATGCATAAAGGATAAACATCACATGCAATCAAAATATGTGACATGATATGGCCATCATCGTCTTGTGCCTTTGATCTCCATCTCCAAAGCACCGTCATGATCTCCATCATCACCGGCTTGACACCTTGATCTCCATCGTAGCATCATTGTCGTCTCACCAACTATTTCTTCCACGACTATCACTACCGCGTAGTGAAAAAGTAAAGCAATTACATGGCGATTGCATTTCATACAATAAAGCGACAACCATAAGGCTCCTGCCAGTTGCCGATAACTTCTACAAAACATGATCATCTCATACAAAAATTTATAGCTCATCACGTCTTGACCATAACACATCACAACATGCCCTGCAAAAACAAGTTAGATGTCCTCTACTTTGTTGTTGCAAGTTTTACGTGGCTGCTACGGGCTTCTAGCAAGAACCGTTCTTACCTACGCATGAAACCACAACGATTTTTCTTCTAGTGTGTTGTTTTAACCTTCAACAAGGACCGGCCGTAGTCAAACTCGATTCAACTAAAGTTGGAGAAACAGACACCCGCCAGCCACCTGTGTGCGAAGCTCGTCGGTAGAACCAGTCTCATGAACGCGATCATGTAATGTCGGTCTGGGTCACTTTATCCAACAATACCGCCGAATCAAAGTAAGTCGTTGGTGGTAACCAGTATGACTATCATGGCCCACAACTCTTTGTGTTCTACTTTTGCATATAACGTCTACGCAATGACCTGGCTCGGATGCCACTGTTGGGGAAAGTAGTATTTCAAAATTTTCCTACGCAAGATCTAACTAGGATATGCATACCAATTAGAGGGGAGACTGTGTCCACGTACCCTCGTAGACCGAAAGCGGAAGCTTTTAGTAACGCGGTTGATGTAGTCGAACGTCTTCACGATCCAACCGATCCAAGTACCAAACGTACGGCACCTCCGTGTCCTACACACGTTTAGCACGATGACGTACCTCGAGATCTTGATCCAGTTGAGGATGTGGGACAGTTCCATCAGCACGACCGCGTGGCGACGATGTTGATGAAGCTACCGGCGCAGGGCTTCGCCTAAGCACTACGACGATATGACCAAGGTGGTAAATTATGCAGGGGGGCACCGCACACGGCTAAGAGATGTCTATTTTGCCTTTGGGGTGCCCCTACCTCCGTATATAAAGGGGGTGGATGAGGTGGCCGGCCTAAGGGGGCACGCCGTAAGGGGGCAGTCCTACTTGGACTCCTAGTCCAAGTAGGATTCGGCCCCCCTCCTACTTTCCACCGGAGAGGGAAAAGGGGAAGGGAGAGAGAGGGAGAAGGAAAGAGGGGGGCCGGCCCCCTCCCCTAGTCCAATTCAGTTTGGGAAAGGGGGTGCCCCTCTCACGTGGTCTTTCTCTTCTCCTCCAATAAGGCCCAATAGGCCCAATACTTCTCCCAGGGGTTTCCGGTAACCTCCCGGTACTCCGAAAAAATGCCCGAACCACTCCGATGTCCAAATGCAACCTTCCAATATATGAATCTTTACCTCTCGGCCATTTATAGACTCGTCATCATGTTCGTGATCTCATACGGAACTCCGAACAAACTTCGGTCATCAAATTACATAACTCATAATACAAATCGTCATCGAACGTTAAGCGTGCGGATCCTACGGGTTCGAGAACTATGTAGACATGACCGAGACACATCTCCGGTCAATAACCAATAGCGGAACCTAGATGCTCATATTGGCTCCTACATATTCTACGAAGAGATTTATCGGTCAAACCGCATAACAACATACGTCATTCCCTTTGTCATCAGTATGTTACATGCCCGAGATTCTATCGTCAGTATCATCATACCTAGTTCAATATCGTTACCGGCAAGTCTCTTTACTCGTTCCGTAATGCACCATCTCGTAACTAACTCATTGGTAACATTGCTTGCAAGGATCATAGTGATGTGCATTACCGAGAGGTCCCAGAGATACCTCTCTGATACATGGAGTGACAAATCCTAATCTCGGTCTATGCCAACTCAACAAACACCATTGGAGACACCTGTAGGGCATCTTTATAATCAGCTAGTTACGTTGTAAGGTTGTGATCGTTGCGTCATCATAGGAACGTGTATAAGTCATGAAGAAAGCAATAGCAATAAAACTAAATGATCATTATGCTAAGCTAACGGATGGGTCTTGTCCATCACATCATTCTCTAATGCTGTGATCCTGTTCTTCAAATGACAACACATGTCTATTGTTAGGAAACTTAACCATCTTTGATTAACGAGCTAGCCAAGTAGAGGCATACTAGGGACAATCTGTTTGTCTATGTATTCACACATGTACTAAGTTTTCGGTTAATACAATTCTAGCATGAATAATAAACATTTATCATGATATAAGGAAATATAAATAACAACTTTATTATTGCCTCTAGGGCATATTTTCTTCAAAATACTCAATCATAGTAGACAGTACTAGTAAGTATATGCCGTGGGTCTCGAACACACCAAATAATTACACACGACGAGGTGCATGGATGTCGCACCAAACATGGATACATGAATAGACATCTCACACGGGTACTGATCATGCATGCATCACCTTAGGAGTACATACTGTAAGTGCGGACTAGCATCATGAAACAACCACGGATTCAGAACAAGTCCTGGCTCTGGAATCCTTAGAACCAGAGATTCATGTACCCAACTAAAGCAAAAACAAGCAGCAGAAAAAAGGCCCTCCTACCGGCTGATTGCTCCAGAAAAAAGGCCCACCATAGCCAGCAATAATCATAATTGATTTATTTCATCTTAGCTATTAGAGGGTACAAAACTAAGTGCAGTTTTGAGATTACTGCTAAAATTCCCTTCCATCATCTATCCATAATTAGCACTATTCTACTTCTTTTCTTTTCATTTGCTATGAATAATTAGCACTATTTGATATGACAGCATACTACACTAGTGGAGGTGGAGCCAGGAACAAACCTGTCAGACGTGAACTGGCAGCTCGCCTATGACCGAGCAGATGCCAGTGAGCTCAGCCTCGGCCTCGGCAATGGATTGCCGCAGCTGAGCCCTGCAGCGATTGACCTGGTCGACCTTCCTCTTGTACACATCGAGGCATTCCTGCTCAAGCTCCAGCAGCATCTTGTCCCGCACCGTGTCGGGCTCACCGACCTCATCCCACATCACCCGAAAACGGAAAAATCTCTCAGTCCCTGGAGGCAGCTGCGGGGGGAACAACCACAAACAGCGCAACAAAAATCATGGATGGGGAAGCTGCGACGTACATTGAGCTCGAGGAGTAGCGAATCACACGGGTGGAGCTGTTGTTGGTGGTCTTTCACTGCACTACCCATCGCTAGGAGCAATCTGCAAGGTCGGCCGAAGACCAAATCCGACGACGTGGAAGGGAACCAAGAGGATTGGAGAAGATGGGCACCGTGAATGGAAGATGTGGACCACCATGGCCAGGAAGAAGCAGGTCGCCGCCGGTGGTGGTGAGCTCCACGGTGTGGGAGCAGCGGACGGTGGGCTCGAGAGAGAGGAGGTTGCGCAGGTCCACGACACCGGCTACTGGTCACGGGAACCGCGCCTGCCCAACCTAGAGAGGGGGGCATCGAGGTCTCGGCGTGGGCACGACAGTCGCCGGTCTGGGAGCGCCTGCTCGATCTAGGGCCAGACTAGGTGAGAATCGTTGACGGTGGGGTTGGGGATGGGGATCGGGATCGGAGCGGCGGGAGATCGAAGTCGGAGAGAGAGGTTGGGGGCAGCGGCTCCACCTCTCAAAGGAGTTCTCCAGATTGGAGCGAGGGAGAGCAGAGGGGCTCGCTGGTGGAGGGAAAGAGCCAGGAGGGAGGGAGGAGAGAGAAAGAAAGGAGGCGGGAGGCGGATGGAAAATGTCCATGAGGACAGACCTATGGTTTCGGCTCAGGTGGGTTCGGTCCGTTGGATCCGCGAGCATCCTACAATGCTGATGCCCGATCCGCATGAGATGCCCGCAGACCAATCAGAATGCAGTACATGTGTATGACGTTATGACCATCGAAATTAGTCCTACTTGACTGAAAATAATGTGTTAAATCATGTCAGCTATTTTATTGTAATGCCTCGAGACTGTTTCGCCAGGTGTCTTCCAGTTATTCGCTGTTGTTGCCATGTCATTCGCTTGCGTGTTGCATCTTGGCATGTCATCATGTGCATTGCATCATCATGTTTTCAAAACTTGCATCCATCCCGGTCTCCCCGTTCCTGCCGTTGTCCGTTCTGAGCCAAGACACACTTACACGCGCCCGCGGCATATCCGAAATATTATTTTATAAGTGGCCAGAAAATTTTCTCGGAACGGGTTGAAAGTTGGCATGCCATGTTGTTATGTTGTCAGTAGGCCACCTGCCAAGTTTCATCACATTTGGAGTTCGTTTGACACCCCAACGGATAACTATAGCGGCGGTATAGCCGGTCTATCGTCGGATGTTTCAGTCTCCGAAATAGTCGCCTGGTCTCTCTCTCTTTTCTCTCCGCTCAGCCCGAGGCCTTCTGCACAGCCCACAAGTTCCAGCCAACCCCTCACGTGCGTGTCCGAAACTTCCCCGGACCCGACCTGGGCAGTTGTCTCTGTTGGACTCAGATCATCCCCAAACATCTATAAAGTATCATCGTTTTCTCGTTCGAGTCTCCTAACCTATTTTTCTCGAACCGTCCGATTACGATCGGAGGGACCTAACCGCCCAAAAATGATTTGTTTTGCTATATATAGACCTCCTTGTCCATTTATAGGTCAAACCCTAAAATCTAGGAGATGTGTCCCGTCGCTCGCCGCCGCTTTCCAAATCCCCCTCGGGATCTTCCCCTGCCTGATCCACCCAACCAGCGCCCGAGCCTCCACCTTTCGATCCCCTCCCGATCCAACCACCAACCACAGTCGCCACCACAGCCTCGCTCCCAGCCTCCCGCATGCAGAAGCCCCGTGAATCTCTCGCACCCTCGTGCTCGCCGCTCCTCCCGATCCAACGCGCCTTCCGGCGAGCTCTCGCTGGACAACGACCAGGCCAAGCCTCGCCGTCCCTGGCCTTCCCCTCGCTGTCCATCTCTCTCTCCCGTTTCTAAACTCTCCCTTTTCCATGTGTTCTTCACGCAGGAGCAGCAGTAGACCGTGGCGCCACCACCGGAGCTCGCCGTTGTCGGGAATTCACCGTATTTCATCGGAGGTCGCGTCCTCGTCCTGGATTCGGTCAGTTCTGTCGTTCCACAGCGTGCCCTTCTCCTTCCTTCGGTCTCCTCCCCACTCACTTCTCTTTCCCTCTCTCTATTCTCCTTGTAGTGATGCCGCCTCCTACCTGTGCTTCGTGTGCGAGAACCAACAAGGCTGCAGCGCCATGGCCATCCCCACCTCTGCCCGAGCACCTCCAGGACCCCGTCTGCCCTGCCGCGTCGCGGATCCGGCCACCAGGACCCTCCAGCTCTGCTGCTTCCTTCCTCCTGCTGCTCGGTCCCCTGTTTCACGAAAGAGGAGTCCGTCACCACTGCGTCTCTGCTTCCAGCGAGCCATGCCGCTCGTCCCCCCCCCCTCGTTGACCTGATCTGGGCTAGCGTGGATGAGCGCCAGGCCCAGCTCGCCCGCGCGAAGAACCCCCGCCTCTGCCGCTTCGCCTAGGCCGCCTTCTCCCCTCGCTGCCCGTCATGGGCCGCGCGCCAGCCGACCCACTGCTCCATCATCCTTGGCCGAAGACCATGGTGAGGCCCCAAGCGCCTCCTTGGTTTTTTTCTTTTTATCTCTGCTGGCCCAGCATGCTTCAGATTCGGCCTATGTACGTTTTTAGCATCTGCGGTTTTAGCATTATTCCAAAGGCAGCAGTTTTGCAGAAAAACCCTTCTAGCTCATGCATTTAATTACTCCACAACCATGCATCAGAATTAAACAAACTTAATATGAAAAGTGCTTAGAATTTTGCATAGTTTATTAATATCCAACTTTCATGCATGTTTAAAATGTTGTTCGTTTCAATTTTCCCTAATGACATGCTAGAATGATTTAAATAAACTTTATATATAGATGGGGTAGAAAAATGCTTAGTTTAACATGGTGGCTTTACTTTGCATGTTAAACAACTCTAAAATTGTGTATAGGGCAGAACAGAACCGAACCTAATATATTACATGTGGGGATTTACCAGAATTGTTGTTCGTTGTTTCCGGCCTCATTTAAACTTTCCTAGAGGTAGTTTTGTTGTGCTTCACCCCTTGCCATGTTAAACAACATTTAATTTTTGTTGAGTAGTTTAAACTAAATAAGTCACGTGGTGTTTCGTCAATATGCAACTGAGCTCCACTTAATTTGTAGGATTGCTTGTGCACTTTGCCATGCCATGCTTCATTAAAGCGGACATGCATCATACTTGGTTGTGCATCATGCCATGTTGATGTGATGGTTGTTTACCATGTTGTTTGCTTCTTTCCGGTGTTGCTTCTTCGGGTTAGTTCCGATAACGTCGCGTTTGTGAAGATTTGTTCGACTACGTCCGTTTGTCTTCTTCATGGACTCATTCTTCTTCCTTGCGGGATCCCAGTCAAGATGACCATACCCTCGAAATCACTTCTATCTTTGCTTGCTAGTTGCTCGCTCTATTGCTATGCCGCGATACCTACCACTTGCTATATCATGCCTCCCATATTGCCATGTCAAGCCTCTAACCCACCTTACCTAGCAAACCGTTGTTTGGCTATGTTACCGCTTTTTCTCAGCCCCTCTTATAGCGTTGCTAGTTGCAGGTGAAGATGAAGTTTGTTCCATGTTTGGAACATGGATATGTTGGGATATCACAATATCACTTATTTTAATTAATGCATCTATATACTTGGTAAAGGGTGGAAGGCTCAGCCTTATGCTTAGTGTTTTGTTCCATTCTTGCCGCCCTAGTTTCTATCATACCGGTGTTATGTTGCTTGATTTTGCGTTCCTTACACGGTTGGGTGTTATGGGGACCCCTTGACAGTTCGCTTTGAATAAAACTCCTCCAGCAAGGCCCAACCTTGGTTTTACCATTTGCCTCACCACCACCTACCCTTCCATCGGGTCGGCCAACCCGAGGGTCATCTTTATTTTTAAACCCCCCCGGGCCAATGCTTCTCTAAGTGTTGGTCCAAACCGAGTAGACTGCGGGGCCAACTCGAGGAAACTTGAGATTTGATTTTTTACTTGTAGGATGTCTCATCCGGTGTTGCCCTGAGAACGAGATATGTGCAGCTCCTATCGGGATGTCGGGGCATCGGGCAGTCTTGCTGGTCTTGTTTTACCATTGTCGAAATGTCTTGTAACCAGGATTCCGAGACTGATCGGGTCTTCCTGGGAGAAGGAATATCCTTTGTTGACCGTGAGATCTTGTGATGGGATAAGTTGGGACACCCCTGCAGGGTTTTGAACTTTCGAAAGTCGTGCCCGCAGTTATGTGGCAGATGGAAATTTTTGTTAATGTCTGGTTGTAGAGAACTTGACACTTAACTTAACTAAAATGCATCAACCGCGTATGTAGCCGTGATGTTCTCTTTCCGGCGGAGTCCGGGAACTGAACACGGTTCTTGTGTTATACTTGAACGTAAGTAGTTTCAGGATCACTTCTTGATCATTGCTAGCTTCACGACCGTTGCTTTGCTTCTCTTCTCGCTCTTATTTGCATATGTTAGCCACCACATATGCTTAGTGCTTCCTGCAGCTCCACCTTACTACCCCGTCCTACCCATAAGCTTAAATAGTCTTGATCTCGCGGGTGTGAGATTGCTGAGTCCTCGTGGCTCACAGATACTTCCAAATAGTTGAAGGTGCCGATGATACCAGTGCAGATGATGCAACCCATTTCAAATGGGAGCTCGATGAAGTCCTTGATCGTTGTTTTGTTTCGTTTCCTTTTGATCAGTAGTGGAGCCCAGTTGGGACGATCGGGAATCTAGCATTTGGGGTTGTCTTTGTTTATTTTGGTTCCGTAGACGGACCTTGATTGTATTATGGATGATGTATGTTTAACTTGTGTTTGTGTGAAGTGGCGATTGTAAGCCAACTCTTTATCCCTTTCTTATTCAGTACATGGGATGTGTGAACATTACCCCTCTTGCGACAAGCCTACCATGCGGCTATGCCTCTAAGTCGTGCCCCGTCACGTGGGAGATATAGCCGCATTGTGGGAGTTACAAGTTGGTGTCAGAGCCTTCCCCGACTTAGGAGCCCCCTGCTTGATCGAATCACTGACGTTGTTGAGTCTAGAAAAAATTTTTGAGTCTTATAAGACTATATATATCGGAGAGTATGATTCTTTTTACTCCTCAGTCCCTTCGTCGCTCTGGTGAGGCATTCTGACATAGAGTTTTGACTCTTCTCTTCTCAAATTTCACGAATTTTTTTTAGGATCACGCGGGTATCGTGGAATCGTTCCGATGGTTTTGTGACGAGAACATTGTTCTTGGTGCCTCCTGACATTTAGGGGTTGTGGCAGTGTCCTGGGGAGTTGAGCTCCGAGGTGTTGTCGTCACAATTTTATCGTTGCAGTTCTGGAATACCTGAGTTCGCCGACATCGAAAATCTCTTTTATGCAGTTGTTGGTGAGATAACCTCAACGCCACCCAGTACTGGGGCGGGAGTTCGGGAGTATTGCCACAACTCTTATAACGGATGCTTTTCGAAGGTTGAGGGAAATGATTTCCGAAGGTTTCTTGGTTATGTGTTGAATGATGGATACAGCTGGATGTAGGATTTGCTAGTTTTGGGTGAGATATTATGCTTCCCTTGTATCCCCAACACCTGGTTGCATAACCAAAAAGTTTCGGGAGTTTACAAGTGGGAATTCAACTAGCTCCTAGGATATCTTTCCAACAGACCCATGATACGATATGGGGTCTATCATATGTTTGTTCCGGCTTATTCTGCAAGCCAATCCTTTGTTTTGTTTTGAGTTGCGGTATTCAAGTTGCTTCGAAGTCAAGTGTTGATTCCATACCTTTCCTAAGCGGTGTTCTCATACTCCTATGTGAATACAAATCCTTCATGATAATAGAGATTGTCATGTCAATCCTTTTCAACCGGCGTGTTTCTCTTCAAGTGGATCCGATCATTTCAACATCCGCAAGATCACCTCTCGGTTTTTCCCAATGTTGTTTGTTTCATCTGTCCCCAAGTTGCCTTTGTTTTCCCGCCCACCCACCCTTTTTTTCTTCGAGGACTCAGATTTCTTATTCAAGTATCCTTTTACTGATGGGAAGTCTCTCCATTCCTTTTCGTCAATGTTCTTATCTGTTGATTCTCAAGAAGATACTAAAGGAGCTTCAAGTTCATCATTCTTCGTTCTCTTTCTTCTCTGGTGTTTTCAACTCAAGCTTTCACTGTTGATTGTATTCCTTTCCTCGTTTCAAATGTTTTCTCATGCCGACACACCTCTTAATCATCCACCTCTTGCTATTTTTTTATCCGAAGTGCTGAAGAAATCTCAGAAGATTCAAGTTTCCATTATCAATTCGCGCAAGTTATTTCGAGATTGTTATCTCATTCAAGCCATTTAATTCAACCGGTGCAATATCCCTTTCAAGTAAGCGTTCAACGGTGTTTATTTTGAGTGGGCCCTAACCCACAGGTCTTTTTCTAGGATCTTACCTCACTCTTCTAATTTTCTCGGAGTTACTCTCAAATTCTTCTCCAAGTTTGACGTAAGAATGAATTTGCATCAGTCAATTGCCTTCTCCAATATCGCTTTCAAATTCTTTTCATCTTTGGCAACCTTTCCTCTTTTAATCATTCCGGAGTGTATCAACAAATCTTGATGATGTTTATCGTCGTCGTTCTCGGATTTGGAGACCAAAGAAGAAGTGTTTCCTCCAAATCATATCCTTTCTCTCAAAGATTCGTGATTCTAGATTGATGCCATCCTCTCATAATTACTTTCGATTGTGAGAATTCTTTTTCAACCATCCGGAGCATTCAGGAGTTATTTTCGTTTTTTCTTGATCACCCAAAGGCCATCATTTCAGAAGATTTATTCATTCTCAGCTTTCAGCTCTCGTTCTCCAATCTTACCGGTGCATCGTTCAAATATCCTCTAATCAGTTCATGATCTCTTCATTCTCATGTATATAAATCCTAGCAGGTATCCTCATTCGTTCTCTAATTCTTACCGGTGATTCACCCCTTTTACTTCGTTTGTTTTCAATTCTTACGGTGGTTTGTTCAAGATTCTTCTTCCTTCGTTTTCATATCAATTCATTCGTTGTTTCCAAATCCTACCGGTGGTTCGTTGAAGGCTTCTTCAAGTTGGCACTATATCTATCTTAATCCTTTCTATGAGAATAAGTAGTATGCAAAAAGCCGTTGCTTGTCATCAATTTAAATTGGTGAAGGATACACATAATATAATTCTTATTCTTCTTTCACCCAAGTGATTAATACCTTCCTTTGGAGTTTTTTCATGACGAATAAATTATTGGTTCAAGTGCTTCATACTTTCCCCGGAGTTACAAGCTCTCTCAATTATATCGTCGCGAAGATCCATCACAATCGTTGCAAGGCTTCACCTTGTGTTTCAACTTCTCTTCCTTATATCATCCTTCTATTACCGGAGTTCTTTAGGGAGGCTCAACATGGTGGCTCATCAAGGATTCCTTTCATTCTTCAATTGTCCTCAAGGTTTCTCTCGAAGTTAAGTTCCGCCAAGCTATACTCTAAAATAAACAGGGTGCTCAACACATGTCTTGTTTTGAGGAGTTCAAGTATTCTTCATCTTCCATTCCTATGTGCAATTCTTTCAATTTTATCTTTTGAGGTGGTGTTATGTCATTCTTGACAATTTTCTTCATGTTTCATGATTCACAAGTTGTAAGGAATGACATATTTTAAACCCATCATTTTCAATTCGTTCATGACATCCTTTGCAACCCATCAATCTCTTCATTGGAGTTATCTTGGATTACATTTTACCTAAAGCTTTCCCTAAGGATTATTGCTATTTATGGTGCTCATAAATGACCCAAGTTCTTTATTTACCCTCCCGGTGAAATAAGCTTCTCGTCTTCTTGTTGATATCAATCCAATCTTTTGTTTTCCATTAATGGCAGAATCTCATCTCATAATTTTGAGTTGTCTTCCATTAGCCCATATCAAGCTTATCCTTTCGTTGTTGATAATCCAAAAACTCTGTTCTAGCATTTGTTGTAAGCGTGCTCCCTCAAGATTTGTTTTCCTCTGTTCTTTTCATTCCATTCTTTCTTTCTTCCGGAGGCATTGTGATGTTGCTCTTTTCTCTCATCATCTCGAATGGTGAGGATCGTGTTCTTTTTGTGCTTATCCGTTTAACCGGAGTGTTTTGTCCTCTACTCAAGTTCTTTTTGCCTTATCAAGTCTTGCATCTCTTTTCAACCGGAGTGCTGTCCAAATTTGTTCTTCCTTGTTCCTCTTTCCTAACGGAGTGTTTTCAACTTCGATCACCTCCGTGGCATTCATTCTTTCAAGTTGTTCAACCTTTCAAGGTTCTTTGGTTTCACTCGTTTGTCAAAGAAGCAACTTAGTTTTACCTCTTCTCTTCCTCTTTCGTTTCTCTCCGGTGCCATCCTAGATCTCGGGACGAGATCCTCTCGTAGTGGTGGAGTGTTGTAACACCCCGAGACAGTTGTGCCAGGTGTCTTCTAGTTATTCACTGTTGTTTCCATGTCATTCGCTTGAGTGTTGCATCTTGGCATGTCATCATGTGCATTGCATCATCATGTTTTCAAAACTTGCATCCGTCCCGGTCTCCCCGTTCCTCCCGTTATCCGTTCTGAGCCAAGACACACTTGCACGCGCCTGCGGCATGTCCGAAATATTATTTTATAAGTGGCCGGAAAATGTTCTCGGAATGGGTTGAAAGTTGGCATGCGATGTTGTTATGTTGTCAGTAGGCCGCCTGCCAAATTTCATCGCATTCGGAGTTCGTTTGACACCCCAACGGATAACTATAGCTGCAGTATAGCCGGTCTATCGTCGGACGTTTCGGTCTCCGAAACAGTCATCGGGTTTCTCTCTCTTTTCTCTCCTCTCAGCCCGAGGCCTTCTGCACAGCCCACAAGTTCCAACCGACCCCTCACATGCGCGTCCGAAACTTCCCCAGACCCGACCTGGGCAGTTGTGTCTGTTGGACTCAGATCATCCCCAAACATCTATAAAGTATCATCGTTTTCTTGTCGGAGTCTCCTAACGTATTTTTCTCAGACCGTCCGATTACGATCGGAGGGACCTAACCGCCCTAAAATGATCTGTTTTGCTATATATAGAACTCCTTGTCCATTTATAGTTCAAACCCTAAAATCTAGGAGATGTGTCCCGTCGCCCGCCGCCGCTTTCCAAATCCCCCTCGGGATATTCCCGTGCCCGATCCACCCAACCAGCGCCCGAGCCTCCACCTCTCGATCCCCTCCTGATCCAACCACCAACCACAGTCGCCACCGCAGCCTCGCTCCCAGCCTCCTGCAAGCAGAGGCCCTGCGAATCTCTCGCTCCCTCGTGCTCGCCGCTCCTCCCGATCCAACGCGCCTTCCGGTGAGCTCTCGCTGGACGACGACCAGGCCAAGCCTCGCCGTCCCTGGCCTTCCCCTCACTGTCCCTCTCTCTCTCTCCCGTTTCTAAACTCTCCATTTTCCCTGTGTTCTTCACGCAGGAGCAGAAGTAGACCGCGGCGCCACCACCGGAGCTTGCCGTTGTCGGGAATTCACCATATTTCGTCGGAGGTCGCGTCCTCGTCTTGGATCCGGTCAGTTCTATCGTGCCACAGCGTGCCCTTCTCCTTCCTTCGGTCTCCTCCTCCACTCACTTCTCTTTCCCTCTCTTTGTTCTCCTTGTAGCGATGCCGCCTCCTACCTGTGTGTGTGAACCAACAAGGCTCCAGCGCCATGGCCATCCCCACCTCTGCCCGAGCGCCTCCAGGACCCCGTCTGCCCCACCGCATCGCGGATCCAGCCACCAGGACCCTCCAGCGCTGCTGCTTCCTTCCTCTTGCTGCTCGGTCCCCTGTTTCACGAACGAGGAGTCTGTCACCACTGCTTCATCTGCTTCCAGCGAGCCATGCCGCTCGTTCCCCCCCTCGTTGACCCGATCTGGGGCTAGCGTGGATGAGCGCCAGGCCCAGCTCGCCCGCACAAAGAACCCCCGCCTCTGCCGCTTCGCCTGGGCCGCCTTCTCCCCTCGCTGCTCGTCGTGGGCCGCGCGCCAGCCGGCCCACTGCTCCATCGTCCTGGGCCGAAGACCATGGTGAGGCCCCCAGCGCCTCCTTGCTTTTTTTTCTTTTCTCTCTGCTGGCCCATCATGCTTCAGGTTCAGCCTATGTATGTTTTTTAGCATCTACGATTTTAGCATTATTCCAGAGGCAGCATTTTTGCAGAAAAACCCTACTAGTTCATGCATTTAATTACTCCACAACCATGCATCGGAATTAAACAAACTTAATATGAAAAGTGCTTAGAATTTTGCGTAGTTTAATAATATCCAACTTTCATGCATGTTTAAAATGTTGTTTCCTTAAATTTGCCCTAATGACATGCTAAAATGATTTATTTCATAACTAATTAACTGTAGCTCGGATTTAAATAAACTTTATATGTAAATGGGATAGAAAAATGCCTAGTTTAACATGGTGGCTTTAATTTGCATGTTAAACAAATCTAAAATTGTGTATAGGGCAGAAGAGTACCAAACCTAATATATTACATGTGGGGATTTACCGAAATTGTTGTTCGTTGTTTCCGGCCTCATTTAAACTTGCCTAGATAGGTAGTTTTGTTGTGCTTCACCCCTTGCCATGTTAAACAACATTTAATTTTTCTTGAGTAGTTTAAACGGGAGAGAACTAAATAAGTCACGTGGTGTTTTGTCAATATGCAACGGAGTTGCATATTGAGCTCCACTTAATTTGTAGGATTGCATGTGCACTTTGCCATGCCATGCTTCATTAAACCGGACATGCATCATACTTGGTTGTGCCTCATGCCATGTTGGTGTGATGGCTGTTTATTATGTTGTTCGCTTCTTTCCGGTGTTGCTTCTTCGGGTTAGTTCCGATAACGTCGCGTTTGTGAGGATCCGTTCGACTATGTCCATTTGTCTTCTTCATGGACTCGTTCTTCTTCCTTGCGGGATCCCAGGCAAGATGACCATACCCTCAAAATCACTTCTATCTTTGCTTGCTAGTTGCTCGCTCTATTGCTATGCCACGATACCTACCACTTGCTATATCATGCCTCCCATATTGCCATGTGAAGCCTCTAACCCACCTTACCTAGCAAATTGTTGTTTGGCTATGTTACCGCTTTTGCTCAACCCCTCTTATAGTGTTGCTAGTTGCAGGTGAAGATGAAGTTTGTTCCATGTTTGGAACATGGATATGTTGGGATATCACAATATCTCTTATTTTAATTAATGCATCTATATACTTAGTAAAGGGTGGAAGGCTCGGCATTATGCCTGGTGTTTTCCTCCACTCTTGCCGCCTTAGTTTCTGTCATACCGGTGTTATGTTGCTTGATTTTGCGTTCCTTACACGGTTGGGTGTTATGGGGACCCCTTGACAGTTCGCTTTGAATAAAACTCCTCCAGCAAGGCCCAACCTTGGTTTTACCATTTGCCTCACCACCACCTACCCTTCCCTCAGGTCGGCCAACCCGAGGGTCATCTTTATTTTTAAACCCCCACGGGCCAGTGCTTCTCTAAGTGTTGGTCCGAATCGAGTATACTGCGGGGCCACCTCGGGGAAACTTGAGGTTTGGTTTTACTCGTAGGATGTCTCATCCGGTGTTGCCCTGAGAACGAGATATGTGCAGCTCCTATCGGGATGTCGGCGCATTAGGCGGTCTTGCTGGTCTTGTTTTACCATTGTCGAAATGTCTTGTAACCGGGATTCCGAGACTGATCGGGTCTTCCTGGGAGAAGGAATATCCTTCGTTGACCGTGAGAGTTTGTGATGGGCTAAGTTGGGACACCCCTGCAGGGTTTTGAACCTTCGAAAGTTGTGCCCGCGGTTATGTGGCAGATGGGAATTTGTTAATTTCCGGTTGTAGAGAACTTGACACTTAACTAAAATGCATGAACCACGTGTGTAGCCGTGATGGTCTCTTTCTGGCGGAGTCCGGGAAGTGAACACGGTTCTTGTGTTCTGCTTGAATGTAACTAGTTTCAGGATCAGTTCTTGATCATTGCTAGCTTCACGACCATTTCTTTGCTTCTCTTCTCGCTCTTATTTGCGTATGTTAGCCACCATATATGCTTAGTGCTTGCTGCAGCTCCACCTTACTACTCTGTCCTACCCATAAGCTTAAATAGTCTTGATCTCGCGGGTGTGAGATTGCCGAGTCCTCGTGGCTCACAGATACTTCCAAATAGTTGCAGGTGCCGATGATACCAGTGCAGATGACGCAACCCAGTTCAAGTGGGAGCTCGATGAAGTCCTTGATCGTTGTTTTGTTTCGTTTCCTTTTGATCAGTAGTGGAGCCCAGTTGGGATGATCGGGGATCTACCATTTGGGGTTGTCTTCTTTTATTTTGGTTCCGTAGACAGACCTTGATTGTATTCTGGATGATGTATGTTTAACTTGTGTTTGTGTGAAGTGCCGATTGTAAGCCAACTCTTTATCCCTTTCTTATTCAGTACATGGGATGTGTGAACATTACCCCTCTTGCGACAAGCCTACCATGCGGCTATGCCTCTAAGTCGTGCCTCGACAATCGGGAGATATAGCCGCATTGTGGGTGTTACATTTATGACCTGAGAAATTCAAAAAAATGGAAGACCTTTTCATTGTGTCACCAAATGTAATCTAGTTTTCAGTAAAAGTAACAAGCATGGAAGACATAAGAAGATTTTCATTTTCTTTGAATAAAAAATTCATTTTCCATTTTTTGAGTGCCCTAAATGAGTTTTTTGTGAAGGACCTACCATATATTTGTTGCAAAATGGGAAGAAATCTTTTTTCTTAAATATTAAGCCATATTTAATGTACAATTGATCAAACGGTTGGGTGTCAAAAACTTTTATCCACCTCTCATGAAAAAGGCAAATTTTCACTGATTTAGTAGGAAGCGGGTCAAATTTGAACTCCAACTACCTCATAGTTTGCTCTTTATTTTTTCTAAAAATTATTTTTAAGTACATAAGTATCTATTTAATCATAGAAACACCAAAACTTTTCCAAGATTGAACCACTAGCTAGGAACGGTCAATCCCGCCGTTTTGACCGCATTTTGAAACGGGCATAAAAAATCAAAAAAATCAAAAAACCTTCACATTGTGTCATTATATGTGACCAAGTTACCAGGAAAAATAATAAACTCCAATACGACAATTATTTTAAAAAAGTGCTCTCGGAAATGAGCTAACATGTGTGAAGATTCATGGCTTTCAACCCAAATGCTCAATCTTATGACCACATTCATGGCATAGTTTGTTTAAATGATCTAATATTGTGTGCAAGGGTGCATATTGGAATGGCAAACAATGTTGCCTAAGGAATTTTTCATTTATTTTTTATGAAGCATTCATTTTCCTTTTTTGAGTGCCTAAAATGAGTTTTTTTGGCGAAGGACCTCCAATATATTTGTTGCAAAACTAGACCAAATCATTTTTATAAAATAATATGCCATATTCAATGAACAATTGACCAAATGGTTGGGTGTCAAAAACTTTTATCCACCTCTCGTGAAAAAGACAAATTTCCGTCGATTCTGTAGAAAGTGATTAAATTTGAACCGCAGCTGCCTCATAGTTTGCACTTTATTTTTTCTAGAAATCATTTATAAGTACATAAGTATCTATTTAATCAGAGAAACACCAAAAAAATTCCAAGATACAACCACTAGCTAGGAACGGTCATTCCCGTCGTTTTGACCGAATTTTGAAACGGGCATAAAAAATTCGAAGAAATCAAAAAATTGTAAAACCTTCGCATTGTGTCATTATATGTGACCAAGTTAACAAGAAAAATAATAAACTTGTAATACGGCAATTATTTCAAAAAAGTCTTCTCAGAAATGAGCTATCATGTGTGAAGCTTCGTGGCTTTCAACCCAACTGCTCAGTCTTATGGCCACATTAATTGCATACTTTGTTTAAATGATCTAATATTGTGCGCAGGGTGCATATTGGAATGGCAAACAATGTTGCTTAAGGAATTTTTCATTTTCCTTGGACAGAAATTTCATTTTCCATTTTTCGAGTGCCTAAAATGAGTTATTTTGTGAAGGTCCTACAATATATTTGTTGAAAAATTGTACCAAATCAATTTTCTAAAATAATATACCATATTTAATGCACAATTAACAAAATGGTTGGGTGTCAAAAGCCTTGATCCACCTCTCATGAAAAAGACAAATTTCCACTGATTTAGTAGGAAGCGGGTCAAATTTGAACTGCACCTTCCTTATAGTTTGCTCTTTATTTTTTTCCAAAAATCATTTCTAGGTACATAAGTATCTATTTAATCATAAATACATGGTTTGGTGGCGATACGTCAAGGTTTGGATAGTGGCCGAGGGCCCCAACTCCAGAGCACATAAACTTGCATGCTCGCCTCGTGGTCACCGCATGACCGTGGCGTTGCCACGCATTCTGGGCGGGCTAGGCATGTCTAGTGGGTTGGGCACTCTCCCGGTAGGTGTCAGTAAGAAGGCAATAGAAGAATCTCACGAGGGGACTGAATTGAGCTCAAACATGAATTAGCAGCCAAGTGTTTGATTAGTGGTGGGGAAAATGGACATGGCCAATGGGACTGAGTTTTGGCCGAGGATAATCGTCTACTAAGGACACTGTCTTGGAAAATTGGCAGCTCAAATGGAGGATTCTAGGTGTCACTTGCTTTGCAACGTACCACACTAGACAGAAATATGAATGTTGAAGCTGGACTCAAATGAATGAATGTATTGTTCTGAAATTTGGAGGAGGATGATAATTTGGGCATATGAAGGCACTTTAAAAATTTCATACCATTTGGATAAATAAAAATGGTACTTACTTCATATTGCTCTCCACTGAACAGAAAATTGGGAAAATGCTGAGGAAAAATGGCTAGAATAAATGAGCTAAAATTTGGTGTAGGGAGGTTCTATGGGCAGGGTCATGTTGTGGTAAATTTTCAGCAATTATAAACTAACATTAAATATAGTTGCTTCACAAACTGAAAGTATTACCAGAAACAAAGATTGGATGGTGAGCTCACATGGATTGTTAGATGGGGCTCAAATTTGGTGTAGAGCTATGATTTGCGAATATAGAAGATGTGGCAAAAATTCAGCTCATCAGGATATGCCTAGCTAGTACTTCCTTCACAATGGTTCTAGCTGAACAAAAACTTAGGAAATTTGCCGAGGAAGATTTACTAGGCAAATGGAGCTGAATATTGTCAGGAGGCAATGATTTGGATAGTAAAGAATGCCCATTTTTGGGAATTTTGGGAATGACAGACATATAGGCCGCTTCACAACCTAGGGCAAAAATTGACATATAGACATGACACATAGGCAAAACTGATGAGGTGGCTCCTAGTCATAGCAATGCACCACAATTTACAAGGCTATGACCATCTATATTGGTCGTTATCAGCTAGAAATAAGGCATCGGACCAGTGATTTTGCTTTACGACCATTTTGTGTATGGAAATTACGACGTTTCTGACCAAAATGGTTGTTATGGTTTAGGGTTTGGGGCCCCTCAAACAACTTTTGACCCATTGGTCTCAAATGGTCGTAAATTTATGACCAATTCTTACAGGGTCATGACAGAAGGTCACAAGTTGGCATATTTCTTGTAGTGCACATGGAGCGATGTGGGCAGCTGGGGCAGTGGTGCAAGCCGGTTGTAAAGGAAGTTGTGCCTGAGGGATGTCGGGATGTAGCTCAACCTAGAGGAGGGCGGCGGGAGGCGGCAACTACCCACGTCGCAGCAGTGAGCAAGGGACGAAGGCAACCACACCGGCTTTGTAAGAGAGAACGACGCGGACCCCTGATCAGGACGTGCTGATAGTGGGCTTTCGCTGTCGGCGATGGCAACCGCATCTACACAAAGCATCCACCCCTGCCCCCAGCATACGCGGTCCGCCTAGATGTTAGAGATGTGGCCACAGTCATTTTGTGCGAGAGAGTATGAAGAGAGCAACCCCAGCAAGCAATCGTGTAGGCTCGTCCTGGCTATGTATATAGTGGAGCGGTTTCTTTTTCTCTCCATATGAACCTATTTATGTCGTGGACGTGTCAGTAAAGAAAAAAAAACTTTATTTATAAATGACGCAACACCATTCATGCGTGGTTCCAGACACTCCATTATTTATAAGTGAGTAACTACTACTAGACGCGTCAAATTATCACGTGGGCTGCATCATCGGCCTTATTTGGATACTCTAACTTAGGAAGAGGTTAGAGTTAGTTTCTAGCTCATGACTAACCCTGAACTAACTCTAGCCAAAGAGGTGTTTGGATGACATGGTTAGATTGACAATAAATGCACTAGGAAAACTGGCTCCAATTAACACTTCTTGGATGGGATAGTTTTTTTGGGTGGGTTAGATGCAACTAGCTCAAACTAGCCCTCATGGTTGGATATTTTATGGCTATTTGAGCCCAAACTAGCTCAAACGAGATCTAACCCATGGATCCAAACAAGGCCATCGTACAGAAATGAGCTCCACCATGTCTTGTGTGTGGTTGGGGAAGACTTAAAAGATGCAAAGAGTGCTACTAGTACTACATGTCTGCGTGTGTGAACCTCTTCTCTTCGAGCATGGTTATTAAAAGTATAGCCAGTACTCTACCACGCGGTTATTATGTGGGCAAAGAGTATAGGCAGTAATAATGACTTATAAGCCGTCAAATCACGAGGCCCACCTTTCTCTATGTTTGACCAAGGAAGCAGCCATCATTTCACTCCTCGTTAAATATCCATCGGCTGCTACCTCCGCAAATAAATAAAAATCTTCTTCTACCTCCGCGCCATGGTTAATAATATAGCCATGTTAATCACGACGTAGAAATATCATTCACTTATACAATAGGGATGTCTCTAAGGCTGGTGATTTTTTAACTTTGTCTCTTTCTCTTTTTGTCTCATTTACTCATTTTACATAGGAGCACGTGTAGATGATGGCTATTCCTATAATTGGGACTTCTTCATGGGGTTTAAGACTAAGCAGCTCCAAATTATTCCCGCTGCCCACCACTCTGAATCTTGCCATCTATGATAGTACTCCCATTTCAACAATGAGGTCCAGTAGGTCCAACACGCCCTGTAAGAAGGGACTGTCATGCAAAACATACATCTTGTTGCCTTCTCCCTCATACAGTACGTACCACTGGTACGTACTACTCCTACTACTACTCGTTCTCCTATAAACCTTGCGCTTGGCATCTGAAAAATATTGACCTTCCGCTTGGCTCTTCGCCTCTTCGGGAAGTTGAGCAATAATGGTACTACAGTATATCATTCTGGCTATCTGAGACCAAATGAATTGATGCACATCCACCACGTGGGCGAGGGTCGAGGAGCGAGGGAGAGTGCGTGCTAGTATGACCGTTTCAAACATAAATTTGACACATGCAATGTGTGTGAAATAGAGGCCTATCTATATCATATATAGAGGGGGCAATCCACGAGAAGAGAGGGAGGGGTCATAGATATCGATAGAGTCAAAGAGAGGATCAAGTGGGTGGGTGCGAGATCGATGAAGAGAGCCATCGAAATTGTGTGTGTGCAGAAGTCAAAGATATAGGGCAACTGACCTACCGGAATGTTAGAGGGCACATGGCAAGTTTGTGTGTGGCAGGGAGACATGACTAGAGCGCTTGATATATCGGTGTGATTGGAGGGAAGGGGGAGGCAGAGACCTAACTAGAGAGGTAGATCGACTCGTATATGTGTTGAGAAGGAGAGACACAACTATGTCTTGAGGGAGATCGGTCGACATCCATACATAAGTGAAGGACGGGAAGTAGGTTGGGACAGAGAGAGAGAGGGGGGAAGAGGGGTAGAGTGCTGGAGGGGTGGTGGGGTGGTGGAGTTGCTTCTCGAGGATGGTGGGAGAGGCCTACTAGACAAACTACGGGTAGAACTGCAATATTATCAAGAAGAGTGGGGATGTGTTTCTGTGTGTGCGTGTGCGTGATAGATGTGTCGGGAGGCATGCATGGATGATGAAGGGGGCCATGCATTTGGTAAGCAGACCTCACTAGATCGGTAGATCAATTGTTGTGTGTCAGAGGAAGTGAGAGAGACATAACTAATGAGGTAGATCGATCGGCACGTGGGGAAAATGAGTTATACGACCTAGCTAGCTATATGTATAGCGGGAGATCGTCGGTGTACATCCATTTGTTAGAGGCAAATAAGGCCCAGAGAGATGGATAGACAGAGAGAATGGAGCTAGGAGGTGGTGCGAGAGGCCTACTAGGTAGATAGGGGGACGAGTGTGCGATTGTGAGATCGATGAAAAGAGGGGCGAGAGTTTACACGTGTGTGGGACCGTATGAGAGACACGAGGCATGGACACAGGAAGGAGGAGATGGAAGGTGCGTGTGTATGTGGTAGGCAGACATCGCTGGAGAGGTTTATCGCTTGGTGTGTGTCGGAAAGGAGTTGTGGAGACCGTGGGAGAACGACCTAAAGAAAAAAATGATTGTGCGCGATGGATAGAATGCTGAGGGAGGGGGAGGGGGAGGAGGGCGTGTGCATGCACGAGAGAAAGTTAGTGCTAGCTACAAAGGTTAGAGGATTGTTTGGGTGTAAGCGACTAACAAAGATCATAATTCGATACGAAAGTGGATTCGTTTATTTGAATAGGAGATCATAGTGTTATAAACATATGCATGCATGAATATAGCGATGATATGCGTGGTGTGGTTTTGGACATGTTATACCATAATGTGATAATGTGTGGCGTTTGCAACTCACAGCTAAATATCGAACAATCTAAACCATACTATACATCGAACAATCTCACATTTTATTTGAATTTGTGATAATGTGTGGTATTTGCAGCTCACAACTAAATATCAAACAATCTAAACCATACTATATATCGAACAATCTCACATTTTATTTGAATTTGTGATAATGTGTGTTGTTTGCAACTCACATCTAAATACTTGTAGGAGTAGGGGGCGGGGCACCATACATTATGTGATAAACACATTATACATATGAGACATGGTTTAGATTATGAAGATCTAGCTAGAGCTTGAAATGTACTGTGATTTGAAATCAACATAAAGTGGATTCAAAAAATTGAGTTCGAGTTCATATAGTACACATAGTTCATATCTAACTCGAGAGTAATCATGTGATGTGATGTGAAGATAATATACAAACGATGGTTTAACTTGACAATAATGATGTCGGATTTCAGGTTCCGGCAAAACCCTTGAGGTTCGAACACTGGGGTGCGCACGAAGATCTCTCCCCCTCCCTAGCTCGCACACTCTACAATCTCATGGCCTAGCTCGATGAACCCAAAGAACACGAGACATAAGATTTATACTGGTTTCGGGCCACCGTTGTGGCGTAATAACCTACTCCAATGTGCTGTGGTGATTGCATCTTGGGCTGAGGATGAACATTACAAGGGAAGAACAGCCGCACGAGGAGAGGTGTTCTTGTGCTTGGTGTGCTTGAGTGGTTGAAGATCGGAGTCTCCCTCTCCAAAGTGGTGGCTAGTCCTATTTATATAGGCCCTGGTCCTCTTCCAAAATATTGAGCGGGAAGAGATCCCACAATGGCCAAATTCGAAGGGAGACAACTAGTACAAGCTATCCTGACAAAAGTGGTCTTCGCCTGCCAAAGGCTCTGGTGGTGACGCCGTCTTGAGCTCCACGGTAACCTTCGTCTTGTCGTCCTGCTGGTCTTGGTCTTGTTGCACCGATATGGAAACCTTTGCCTGATGCCTCGGGACTCCTCGTCTACGCTTTCCCCTTTAGCACCAAAGAGGAAATGAGGACACTACACCCACTGGCGCCCGCCTCGCGCCCGCCTGGTTCCAGTCGTCATGGCTTGCGTCACAAGAACCTCGTGAGGTGTCCCTTGCCTTGATCTCTCTGGCCCTCGCGAGCCTGCCTGGTGAGGCCGCCCCTAAGGAGGTCTTGCGTCGTCCGCCTTGCATGCCCTGGCCCCTCGTGAGGGTATTGAATGTTTGCTGGTGAAGATGGGCCATATGGGGCCGCTGGTGGAGCCACGCTGTGGGCCGTAGGCAGGCAAGTCTGGGGACCCCCGCTCCCAGAACGCCGATAGTAGCCCCCAGGCCCAAGGCACGCTCGGGCTTGGCTTCGAGGCGAAGCCAAAGGGCAAGGACGGAGTGTCGCGGGCCCCATCAGCCTGCGGGCGCGGTTGGCACGTGGTGACTGATTGGACGTGGGCGTCTCCGCTTCCCCACGCACCCTCGACAACAGCCCGACTTGACAGGTCCTTGCTGCATGCAGAGAAAGATCATTATTACCTTGGATCGTGGAGGCCGACGGTTGGCCTCCACTTGGATATAAATGGGAAGCGGTGGGCGGAGCCCCCGTCACCCGTCTCTTCCTTCCTTCTCCTGCTTCTTCTCCTTCCTTGCTTCACTACCAGCAGCGACACCCATGGCACCTACGAAGAGGCTCTCAGCGGTGAAGAAGGGGAAGGCTCGCCAGGAGGGGCCCGTCTCTCCAACGCCCAAGAGGTGGCGCGGCCGTCCCCGCAAACATGCTGCGACCCACGCCATGGTCCCTTGTGGCGGCAGCTGCCCAGGTCGTGGCAGTCATGTTGATGAGGTGAGGCGTGCTGTGGTTGCGCGACCTCCTTGGTTGCGCTTCCATTCGGCGGAGGTGATGCCGGAGTTCATCGTGTGGTCAGAGAAACCGGCCGGCACTTGGCTTCAGCTCCTGCGGTTCTTTGTCGGCGAGCTGCCAGCCACTGGTGCAGGTGGTCTTTGGCTGCAGACGGACGGCTTCTGCAGCAAGGCTTCTTGGGTCGCGGTCAAGGTCTCCACCGCGGGCAATGCGGTCCTGGCTCACGGCTGGGAGACGTTCGCCCACGCACGTAGAATGGGCAGGCGGTGCGCCCTCCACTTCAATTATAATGGCGACGCGAACCTCTTCGTGAGGTTATTTGGGGAAGATGGTCGCCGCGTCGGGTGCTACCCCAAGGACAACTACGGCGACGAGGTGCTTGGCCTTGGCGATGGTCGTGATGAGGAGGAAGGCGGCTTCGTCCTCGGTGCCGGCCACGACTCGTCCAGCTACGGCGGCTCCTAGTCCTACAGCAGCTCCAGCAGTGGTGGCTATGACCAGCCGCCACGCCGTCGCGCTCGCTTCGAAGGTGGCAGCAGGTCGACTAGCTGCCGCGCTCCGGTGAAGTGCGAGGAGGGGTCTGGCTGAGCTCGGGAGAGCGCCACGAGCCCGTCCTCGCGGCCTGTTGTGGGAGCGTGTTCCGCTTTTGTTTCGTTCTTCCTTCCCTTCCTGCATTAGAGAGACAAGTATGGGGCCCTGCTAGGGCGTGCGACAACTATGGTTTCTAAGTGGTTGTGCTATGTTTATCATTCATGTGTTGTGTTGTAGCGTCATGTTTTATGTATGCGTATAGAATGACTTAGCTTGATGCGCCTGGAGTAGATTTCTCCTCGCGAGACGCGCGCTCCCGAATGCCTTACAAGGTCTCCTGTGCTCGAGAGGCGCCTGAGAAGTGCAAAACTTTTTTAGGAAATCCTTATTCTTCTGGACCCTGATCGTAGGCACTGCCGGCCATAACCCTGTGCTTCGTGTCACGGTACCCGGGGGGCACGGACTGAGAAGGGCGCGCTAGCTTGCGAGCTCGAGCGAGGGTGCCTTGCAAAAGACAAGAAAGCAAAAACGCTCATGAGGGCGCCTACCCAGCCCCCTCGTGAGGCATGCGAGGGAGAGAACGGGTAAAAAACAAGGAACCGAGGGAAGAAAGGGAAACAACAAGGACAAAGAAACCAAGCGAGCAAGGAACACTAGAAAGCAAATTCTCACTTAAAAGAAAAGGGCGACCAACTGCGAAAAGCAAATGAAAAGCCGCGTCCGGCACCTAGTCTAGTCTTCTTGTCTTCTCACCAGCGCGGAGCTAAGTGCTGCCACTAGGCATGGGAGGGAGCCCCCGAGGCCCGAGGGCGGCACTCCTCAGACTCCGGGGCATGTACAGCCCTACTCATTATTACATGAGTGTCACGAGCGGCGATTCTTCAGAGGCATTGGGCCTTGCTTCACAGGCACCGGACCTTGCTTCATGGGTAGAACTTTCGGAGGTGCTAGATGTTCCAGACGTTCTGGATGGGGATCCCGCCCTATGTCTCCAGGCACGTGGCGCCAGGCCTAGAGACGTGGCCGACCCGAAACAGGCCCTCCCACATGGGCGAGAGCTTGTGCAGCCCTTCCATGGAGAGCACCCGCCTCAGGACAAGATCACCCACCTCGAGCGTCCTGGAGCGGACGTAGCGGAAGTGGTACCACCACAGCGCCTGCTGGTACCTCGCAGCTTGGAGCGAGGTTTCTCGACGGCGTTCCACCCCTAGCACGAGATCCATCCCCCGCATGGCGTCCTGCTGCGTTTCATCAAACGCCAGGACCCGCGTGGAGCGATGCCTGACCTCATGTGGGAGAACTGCTTCTGCTCCGTACACGAGGAAGAACGGGGTCTTGCCTGTCGGCCTAGTGGCAGTGGTCCGGATGGACCACAACACAGATTGGAGCTCGTCGTGCCAGCCCCTGACGCAGGCCTCGAGCTTCTTCTTAAAGGTCCTTGTCTTGAGGCCCCTCAGGACCTCCGCGTTGGCACTTTCGGCCTGGCCGTTGCTACTGGGGTGCGCCACAGAGGCGTAGCAGATCTGTGTTCCAAGGTTAGCACAATATGTTTTGAAGAGATTGCTAGTGAACTGCAAGCCGTTGTCGGTGATGATGCGATTAGGGACCCCAAATCGGCTTACCAGGCCCTTGATGATCTTGACTGCTGACCCGACGGGGATGGTGCAGACATCTTCCACTTCCGCCCATTTGGTGAATCTGTCAATGGCGACATAGAGGTAGCGGTAGCCTCCAGGCGCTCCAGGGAATGGACCCAGGATATCCAGCCCCCAGACCGCGAATGGCCATGAGAGCGGGATAGTCTGGAGGTCATGGGCAGGTTGGTGGATCTGCTTGGCGTGGAACTGGCAGGCCTCGCAAGATTTCACTAGTTCGGCCGCGTCATTGAGCGTTGTGCGTCAGTAGAACCCATTGTGGAAAGCCTTACCGACCAGGGTCCGCGACGACGAGTGGTGCCCGCAGTCTTTGCCATGTATGTCAGGCAGCAACTCTTTCCCCCGTTCCCTGGAAATGCATCACAGAGAAACATCATTTGGCCGCTTCCTGTATAGCTCACCGTCCTGAATGCAGTACGCCGTAGCCTGTCGAGCCACACGCTCCGTGACTTCTTCCTTCTGTGGCAACGTGCCTCGCGTCAGGTACGCCTTGAACTCCTCGGTCCAGCACCCCTCCTAAGGCTCGAGCGCTAAGAGGAGGCGCACTCCCGAGGTCGGGCCACAGGCGGGGGCTCCCGAGGCTGGTGGTTGGGGGAGCTCCTCCTGAGGCGGCGTCGGCTCCGCAGGTGGAGGTGCTGCCGAAGGCTTGAAGAGACGCTCCTCGAAGACGCCAAGCTCTTGGGGCTGCCGCTTGGATGCTTTTCTGGCAATGTCGTCAGCCTCTTTGTTGGTGCCACGAGGCACATGCTGTAGCCCCAGGCCCAGGAACTGCTTCTCCATTTTGTGCACCTTCGCAAGGTATGCCTCCATGTGCCCATCCTTTGGCTCGTACACCTTGTTGGTGAAGTTGACGAGGAGCTGCGAATCTCCCTTAATGGTGAGGCGTTTCACACCCAGCGCCACTGCCGCCTTGAGGTTGGCGATGAGACCCCCGTACTCTGCGATGTTGTTGGAGACCTTCTCGCCCCGCTGGAAGCAGAGCTGCACGGCGTAGTAAAACTTGTCCCAAGTGGGCGAGATGAGCACGGCTCCAGCCCCCGCGCCCTGGCGTGCAAATGCGCCATCGAAGTACATGACCCAACCATCTGGCGCTTCACTTGCTGGTGAGAAGGATCAGTTCTCGTCTGCTTCGAGCTCTCGGGTGTTAGTCCATTCTGCCACAAAATCGGCGAGTGGAGACCCCTTGATGAGTCTAGTTGTGCTGAACTCCAGGTTGAACACTTGTAGCTCGATGTTCCATTCGGTGACCCTTCTCACAGCATTGGGGCTTCTGAGCACTCTCTCCAATGGGTAAGCTGAAGCGACCTTGATGGGGTGACCTTGGAAGTAATGGCGCAGCTTGCGCGAGGCCACCAGGAGCACGAGCAAGCGCTTCTGAGGCATGGGGTATCGCGCCCTCGCATCTCGCAGGACCATGCTGACGAAGTACACTGGATGCTCAACAAGGGTAGGAGAGCTGACAGAGTTTTTGGCTCCCGGGGACTGGGTTATTTCCTACGGGTTTCCAGCTCCTGGGGCATGGTGACCTATCGGGGTAGCCGCTATCTCAGGAGCATTGCCTTGGTGCTGAGCTTCCTCATCCGTCTTGGAGACTCCACTTGGCGGGTCCTCGACCTCGGGCCCCTCCCTGAGGGCCACCAACCCCGCGCTGGCGGAGTGGGGTGTGGCGGATAGGTAGAGTGCCAAGGGCTCGCGAGGATGAGGCGCCACCATCATCGGTGGGCTGTCAAGTATCTCTTGAGGTCTTGAAATGCCAGGTCGGCCTTGGGGGTCCACTCGAATGGACCCTTCTTCTTCATCAGCTTGAAGAACGGCAATGCGCGCTCCCCTAACTTGGAGGTGAAGCTCCCCAGCGAAGACACGCAGCCTGCAAGCTTCTGCATCTCCTTGAGGTTTTGTGGTGGGCTCATGTCTTCGATTGCCTTGACCTTCTCCGGGTTGGCCTCAATCCCCTATGAGATACGAGGAAGCCCAGCAGCTTGCCCGAAGGGACACCAAACACGCACTTCTCCGGGTTGAGCTGCAGGTCCACCTGGCGCAGGCTCGCGAAGGTCTCCTCCAGGTCCTGAATCAGAGTTCTTGCCTCCCAAGACTTCACCACAATGTCGCCGACGTATGCCTCAGCGTTTCTCCTGAGCTTCTGCCCTAAGGCGATGTGCATCAGTCGCTAGAAGGTTGCTCCTGCATTGCGCAGTCCGAATGGCATGCAAGTGTAGCAGTACACCCCGCATGGGGTCAAAAAAGTTGTTTTCTCCTCATCTTCCATTGCGATCTTGATCTCGTGATAGCCTGAGAATGCATCTAGCAAACATAGCAGGTCGCACTCGGCGATGAAGTGGACAATCTGATCGATGCGCAGTAGTGGGAACGGGTCCTGAGGGCAAGCCTTGTTGAGGTTGCTGAAGTCAACACACATGCGCTCCTTCCCTCCTTTCTTCGGCACAACAACCGGATTCGCCAGCCACTTTGGATACCGGACTTCGCGAATGACGCCCGCTGCCTCCAGCTTGCGGGTTTCCTGAATGATGAAGGACTGCTTCTCCGTGGATTCCCGCCTTGCCCTATGCTTCATAGGGCGCACGTTGGGGCACACCCTCACATGATGGTCGATCACATTTCTCGGGACCCCAGCCAGCTGCTTGGATTCCCAGGCGAATACTTCCATGTTCGCCCGCAAGAAGTCCACTGACTCTTTTTCTTGATCGGGGGCAAGGTCGGCGCCTATGGTAAAGGTGGCTCCAGAGGCCCCGTCCTCGTCGACCGGTATCTGCTTTGTCTTGGCTTGACCCTGAGTGAACAGCTGCTTCTTCTTGGTCGGCACAACCCGCTTGGCTCTGGGCCCTGCCTTGTTGGTCGGGCAAGCTGCCGCCGTGACCCTGAATGCGAGTTTGAGGGCCGCCATGGCTTCCTTGGTGTCTCCGACCACGGTGAGGACGTCCTTGCTTCCTGGCATCTTCATGAGGTTGTAGGCAAGGTGAGTGGCTGCCATGAACTGGGCCAGCGTCGAGTACCCGAGGATGGCGTTGTATGGTAAGCCGATGCGAGCGATGTCGAAGTAGACCAGCTCGATGCAGTAGTTGTCGCATGTGTCGAAGGTCACGGGAAAACAGATTTGCCCCAGGGGGTCGGAGGAGCCCCCACCGATCCCGGAAAATAGCTTGCTAGGGCGGAGCCGCTCAAGTGGTATGTGGAGGAGGCTGAAAGCCTCCACGGAGAGCACGTTGAGGCCAGCGCCGCCGTCGATGAGGGTCTTGGTGACGGCTACTCTGCAGATGGTGGGAGTGCAGAGCATCAGAAGCACGCCCGAGCCGACGGTGGTGACTGGGTGATCCCCCGAATTGAAGATCAGGTCGGCCTTGGGCGCCGGCCAACCGAGGGGAGCCCCCTGCCGCGTGGAGACGGCGCTGATCTGGCGAAAGAACGGCTTGCGTGATGATCCGAGGGGGGCGCTTGAGAGCCACCGAGGAGAGCCGCGACGACAGGGGGTGCTGGTCCTCCGAGCGCGCGATGAAGAGATCATGCAGCTCTTCCCAGGAGGCCACGGAAGACTCCAGCAGATGGAGGAGCCAGGTGCGCGGCATGCCAGTCAGGGCCATCGGGAGCTAGTTGGCCATGACCTTACCGTCACTCCCAGCCTCCAAGATGGCCTCCTCGTATGCCAGCAAGAAGGTTGCTAGATCCTTCGCACCATCGTAACGGGGCGGCATCTCCGGCTTGAACTTGTGCGGCCATTGCACTCACCGCAAGGCAGGGGTGAAGGCCCAAAGCCCCACGGCGCTACGAAGGGCGCTCGTCGATCTAGTCGGAGAAGAGGCGGCATCCATGAGAGTCGGCTGGAGAGGCAAGGCCGTCGGGAGGGCAAAGCTTCGATGCACCCCTACCTGGCGCGCCAAATGTCGGATTTCGGTTTCTGGCAAAACCCTTGAGGTTCAAACACTGGGGTGCGCACAAAGATCTCTCCACCTCCCTAGCTCGCACGCTCTACGATCTCACGGCCTAGCTTGACGTACCCAAAGAACACGAGACACAAGATTTATACTGGTTCGGGCCACCATTGTGGTGTAATACCCTACTCTAGTGTCGTGTGGTGGATTGCCTCTTGGGCTGAGGATGGACAGTACAAGGGAAGAACAGCCTCGTGAGGAGAGGTGTTCTTGTGCTTGGTGTGCTTGAGTGGTTGAAGATCGGAGTCTCCCTCTCCACGGTGGTGGCTAGTCCTATTTATATAGGCCCTGGTCCTCTTCCAAAATATTGAGCGGGAAGGGATCCCACAATGGCCAAATTCGAAGGGAGACAACTAGTACATGCTATCCTGACAAAAGTGGTCTTCGCCTGCCAAAGGCTCTAGCGGTGACGCGGTCTTCGGATCCACGGTGACCTTTGTCTTGCTGTCCTGCTGGTCTTGGTCTTGTTGCACCGATATGGAAACCTTTGCCTGATGCCCCGGGACTCCTCGTCTACGCTTGCCCCTTTAGCACCTCACGAGGTCTCCCTTGCCTTGATCTCTCCGCCCCTCACGAGCCTGCCTGGTGAGGCCGCCCCTGAGGAGGTCTTGCGTCATCTGCCTCGCGAGGCCTGGCCCCTCGCGAGGGTCTTGAATCTTTGCTGGTGAAGATGGGCCGTACAAGGCCGCTGGTGGAGCCACGCTGCGGGCCGCAGGCACGCATGTCTGGGGACCCCCGTTCCTAGAACGCTGACAAATGATGATTGTAGATCTTATTAAAATAGAGAAATGAATTCAAATGGTTTAACTTGACAACAATCATGATTGTAGATCTTATTCAAATAGATAAATGAATTCAAATTTAGTTCATATTGAAGCGGTAGTATATACGTTCGGAATGCACTAAAACCTTCATTTGAGTAGCAGGTTGCATGCATTATACACGTAGCGAAATATTTTAATTGAGCATAACATGGATTCAAAGTTTCGAATGGCATTTGTAGTGCGAATTGATTTGGTACAGTACACGGGTCTAGACTCTCTTGTGTGGTGCGAATTGATTTCTTTTTGTTTCTTCATCGAGGGAAGTACGAATTGATTTGGTACAGTACACATTAGGCTTGTCCGGAAATTTCAACCCTCTCTTTGTTACCCCGAAATTTTAAGATATACCTTTGCCTCATTATGCTCCAAAAAGTCCCTCCATCTCAACCCGCACCTTGCTATCCCAAACTTACAACGCGCGCAAAAACTCCCACCTCCTGCGAAATCCCAACACGCGAAATGCCCGTGATACCCCTGAATTGAAAGAACCGCCTAGCTGAAATCGGTGGGGGGTACTTTTGTAACTTACCCCGCATTTCGGACAAGCGCGTCCCTAAAGCCATGGTTTCCCCTCCCATCCCATCCGCCCACCCATTTGTACACCTAGGCTGCAAAAACCTGTGAAGCCCCACACACTCCTCCGTCCGCCACCCAGCCGGAGTGTAACGCCCCTGATTCGACCGTACACTAATCATACACGCAAACGTGTATGATCAAGATCAAGGACTCACGGGAAGATATCACAACACAACTCTAAACACAAATGAAAGGCATACAAGCTCCATGTTACAAGACAGGGGCATCGAGGGCTCGAATACAAGATCGATACAGAAGCGTCAGCGGAAGCAACAATATCTGAGTACAGACATAAGTTAAACAAGACTGCCTTAAGACCGCAAGCACAAAAATCAATGATCGAAGAGGCAAGGCCTCCTGCCTGGGACCTCCTAACTACTCCTGGTCTTCGGTGGCCTCCATGTAGTAGTATCCGTCGGCGGTGGCATCTGGCTCCAGGGATCCACCAACTGGTTGCAACAACCGGAAAAAAGAAAGAAGGGGGAAAAGGGGTAGCAAAGTAACCGTGAGTAATCATCCAAAGTACTCACAAGCATCAGATCTAAACTAAGTATGCATTAGTATCAAAAGGAAGGGTCGTATATGCGGACTAAACTGCAGAATGCCAGAATAGAGGGAAAGTGCCTAGCCTATCGAAGACTAGCATGTTCAAGCAGCTCCAAGCATTCTCCAGCGTGTAGAAGAGTAAAGAATAGCAATTTATATTTAACAAACATGTTGTAGCATTAATGCCCAGAGATCCTTCCTCGACTCCCTGCGAGAAAGCAATCCCAGGGCGACATATCTCAAGTATCCATTTCTAGTTGTAAAAGATCAGGATATAAGTCTGAACGTCCGTTACCGTGGACACGGCTATTAATAGATAATCTTCCCTGCATGGGTGCACCATGTTTTCCAACACGCTTGATTACTCTAGTCGAACAAACTTTTCTGAGTCAATGCCCGACCTCGGAAGATCAACACATCATAGCCCTACCTAGACTCAGCAGAGAGGTCCCCGCCGGTCTACATCCTAAGCACTCTGGGGTCTGGGCCCATCGCCCGTTGCACTTCAGGTCATTGTGCGACGAGCCGGGACGAGCACCACCTCATACTGGATGGCACTGGCCCGACAGGCCCACAATGCTGAACTGGACATCTTAAAAAGCTTCGGCTGATACTGCGATGTCGAGGCCCATAACTATTCTCGCATGGTGGTTAGTGCGTAAAGGCCAAAGGCCAACTAAGAGCAAATACCCAAACTTGTTAGGGCATTGGGGGCTCGCGGAGATGATCAGAGACTCACGATAATGTGACCCCGTCACCCCATCTTGAGGAAATACGGCAAGGGGTAGCCCAGCCCACTCGGGGGCGGCCTGCCTGCCCGACCGTGCCTCATAACCATCTTGCGGGTGCTCTCCAGGCTCGCTTGATTTTCCCAAAGGTCTCAAGTAAAGTCAAGGTAACCGTGTGTCCAGACATCAAGGGGAAAACCCGAGGAATCACCCCCGGTGGATTCCACTCGATGTAATCATCAAGGTGAACGTAAGAGGAACCACCCTAGAGGTTCACACTTGATGTTTTGCACGACAGAGCCGTATAAGGAATGGTGAAGGAGGAACCACCCTCGATGACCACGACCGAATAGCTACACTACAAAGATCTCATCGGGAGTGATGTATGAGGTTTCATCCCCGGCACTCGATGGTATCTATGCAGAGTCGGCAACAAAAGGGGCATGATGTGATGTGAGGTGTCGGGCTCTGGTCGTCGATCACGTTGATCGAGTCATCGATGATGAAGCAGGGGCTACAAGGACAAGGTGGGGGTCACTGATGGATCACTATCCAACCTATACTAAGCAGTTTAGGATAAGTAGGTAAGGTACAGTGAGCAGGTTACAAAAGCAAGCTATGCATCAGAATAGGAGCAATCAATAACAGTAGCAAAATCTAATGGAAGCATGAGAGAATGGAATGGGCGATATCGGGATGATCAATGGGGGAGGCTTGCCTAGAAGCTCCGCTAAAAGGGAGGAAGGGTTGTCGTTGACGTAGTCGATCATAGGGGCATCGGTAGCGGTCTCGGGGTCTATCGAAGAAGGAGAGGGGGTAGAAACGGTAAATATAAGGCACACAGATGCATGACATGACAATAAGCAGCACTAGTCATTTTCTAACGTAGTACTACGTGATACCGGCGAAGGGGGATAACATTCGGGAATGTTTTCCCGAAGTTTGGCATATTCGAACAAACAAAACAGAGGGGAAAGGTTGCATGTTTGCTATGCTAGGGGCATGTGACAGATGAACGGACTTTGTATTCGGATACGCCTTGTCGTTCTGCGCAACTTTCATGAATAAAGTAATTCCATCCGAGCTACAGCTTAGTTTCTATTAATTTTCAAAGTTTTAATTCATTTTCGGAATTAACAGAATTAATTTAAATAGATAAAAGCCATTACTGGGTCCGCATGACATCAGCATGATGCCAGCAATCAACAGTCTGTTTGACTAGTTAAACTAGCACGTGGGTCCCGGTTGTCATTGACTAACACTAATTAACAGTTTAATTAGTTAATAAGTTAATTAGGTTAATTAACAGGATTGATTGCATTAATTAATTAATTAATTTTAATTATTATTATTTTTAATTCTTTTTAACCCTTTCATTTTCATTTTTAGGGGCTGGGCCCCACGTGTAACTGGCACAAGGGCTAGCGGGCACGCGGGTGTAGCGGTTGCAGGCACATGCCCATGGGGGCAGACCCGAGCGGGTCAGATGGTTGGCGAGACTGCGGCAAGGGACGGCGTCGGCGTGGCTGTTGGGTGGTGGTCCACGAGGCGGGAGCGCCGACAGGCGCGTGCACCGGAGGCGGTGTTGCAGGGGGCGGCAGTGGCGAGCGACAGCTTGGTCGGAGCTGATCCGCAGCAAGGCGCTGGCGGCGGCGGCCATGTGCACGTGCGGGGGTGAGGGTGCGATGGTGGCCGGAGGGGGGAAGGCCATGGTTGCGGTGGACCAGCGCACGCGACGGCGCGGGGACGCATGGCGGCGGCGGCCATGGGCACGTGCGGGGGTGAGGGTGCGATGGTGGCCGGAGGGGGGGAAGGCCATGGTTGCGGTGGACCAGTGCACGGCGACCGCGCGATGGCGCGGGGACGCATGGCGGCGCGGGCCGGGCGGCATCAGCAACGGGGAGCGGCGGCCATGTTCGACGACGAAGATGAGGGGGAGGGGGAAACGGTGAGGGGCTCACACCGGAGCGTAGGGCGCGGCACGGGGCTCGGGGAGGCGGGCAGGGTGGCGTTGCCGAGGGCGCCGGCATCGGGTCGACGACGAGGTGAGGCCGCGGCGACAGGCGGGCGTCGAGTGAAGGAGAAGAGGGGCGAGGAGGCGACGGCGGGGCCGGTGTCGAGGAGTGAGGCGGCGCAGACGCTGGGGAGAGGCGGCGCGGTCGAGACGAGGCCGACGGGGGCGATGGGATCGGGGCGCTGAGCGCTGGGGTGCTCCCAATCCAGATCGCGCGATGGGGGGAAATGGGGATCGTGGGGGAGGGGTTAGGGTTTTGGTGCAGTTGCGGGCTAGTTATGCGAGGAGGCAGCTAGGCTGAGGCCCAGTTAGCTGGCCTTGTGGCTAGTTGGGCCAGTCGGCCCTACGGGGGTGGGTTTCCTTTTTCCTTGCTCTCCCCCTTTTCTTTTATTTACTCTTGTCATTTGACTTAATATTAAATTTTGAAATCGAACATGATTGAATCTTCGCGGGGTTAACAACAGGAATCGCGATGACGTGGCATCATTAGCATGAGATTACTATTGCATAATATCTGGGCGTTACAATTCTCCTCCACTACAAGAAATCTCATCCCGAGATTTAGGAGGTAGAATGAAACAAAGCGGGGTATTCTTCACGCAGGTGATCCTCGCGTTCACAGGTGGCTTCATCTTCAGAGTGATGCGACCACTGGACCTTGAGGAACTTGATCGCCTTCTGACGTGTGCGGCGTTTAGTTTGGTCGAGAATGCAGACCGGATGCTCTTTATAGGAGAGGTCCTGTTGCAACTCAAGCACTTCATGATCCACTGCTCGGATTGGGTCCCTGAAGTAGCGGCGAAACTGTGACATGTGGAACACATCGTGAAGCTGAGAAAGGTTCAGCGGTGGTTCCAACTGGTATGCCACTTTTCCACGCCTTTCGAGAATACTGAAAGTACCAATATAGCGAGGAGCTAGATTGCCCTTGATCCCGAAGCGGTGAGCACCCTTCATTGGTGTGACTCGAAGATAAGCCTTTTCGCCAGGTTGATAGACCATGTCTTTATGATGACGGTCATATTGACTCTTTTGACGTGACTGAGCAGTCTTGAGATTCTCGTGAATGACGCGGACTTGTTCTTCAGCGTGTTGGATAATATCCGGAGCGAAGGGTGGACGTTCCCCGGTTTCTGACTAGTTCAGAGGGGTTCGGCACTTTCATCCATATAATACTTTGAAGGGAGCCATCTTCAGACTAGCTAGATAGCTATTGTTGTAGGAGAACTCAACATACGGGAGAGATTCCTCCCATTTCTTGCCGAAGGAAATAACACAAGCTCAAATCATGTCTTCGAGAACTTGATTGACTCGTTCAACTTGTCCCTAGGACTAAGGGTGAAAAGCAGTACTGAAAGATAGATGAGTTCCCATAGCTTCTTGGAAACTTGCCCAGAATCTTGAAGTGAATAAGCTGCCACGGTCTGAACTGATTACCAATGGAATACCGTGAAGTGAAAAAATTACGGACATACAGAGAGTTGCCAGCTGACTAGCAGTGATCATTTCTTTGACGGCCAGAAAGTGTACAACTTTAGAAAGCGGTCAATGATGACAACAATAGCATCATTATCTTTCTATGATTTGGGAAATTGAGTGATGAAGTCCATTTCAACATGATCCTATTTCCATTCAGGAATAGAGATAGGTTGCAGAGTTCCAGCATGCCTTTGATGTTTTGCTTTGATACGACGGCAAACGTCACATTCAGCAACATAGCGAGCAATGTCTTGCTTCATGTTTGACCACCAGAATCTTTGACGAATGTCTTGGTACATCTTGGTTCTACCCGGATGAACAGACAGGGGCGTATCATGAGCTTCTTTCATAACTTCCTGAATCATATCCAGGTTGTCTTTTGAAGGAACCACTAGGCGTCCTTTAAAGAACAAGGTGTCATCATCTTCAACACTGAAGAATGAGGGCCTTCCTTCTGCAAGGTAGCGCTTAATCTTCTCAACTTGTGGATCATACGTCTCTTGATGCTCTCCACAAGATCTGGTTCGACAACTAGGGTATTGAGGGAACCCTGGGGAATAACACATAGGTTCATCTTGCGGAACTCCTTAGGAGGGGGAGTGAGTGCACTCGGAGGAACAATATGGAGGTTCAGCTTTCTAAATTCTTCAACAAGCGAGGGCTGAACTTTTCGAACCTCAAGGTGATTGCAATATGACTTGCGGCTCAAAGCATCAGCCATTACATTAGCCTTGCATGGTGTATAGGAAATACCCAAGTCAAAGTCGGCTATGGTCTCCATCCATCTCTGCTGACGGAGGTTCAGGTCTGGCTGGGTAAACAGCTACTTCATACTTTGGTGGTCGGTGAAGTTCTCGCAACAATTACCAAGAAGGTAATGTCGCCACTGTTTCAGTGCATGTATGACAGCAGCAAGCTCTAGGTCATGAACTGGGTAGTTCTCTTTGTGAGGGCGCAATTGACGAGAGGCATAGGCTATCACTCTGCGCTCTTGCATTCGTACACAGCCTAATCCTTGTCGTGAAACGTCGCAGTAAATGACGAAATCCTTCTTAGTATCTGGCGGAGCAAGCACTGGGGCAGAAGTCAGCTTGTCTTTCAGTGCTTGGAAACTTTCCTGACACTTTTCTGTCCACTCTAACTTGACGCCCTTGTGAAGCAAACCAGTCAGGGGATTGGCGATCTTGGAGAAGTTCTCGACAAATCGACGGTAATAGCTCGCGAGTCCGAGAAAACATATGAATTGTTTGACATTCTTCGGAGGAGTCCAATCGAGAATAGCCTGAACTCACTTGGGGTTGACGGCAATACCATCCTAGGAGATCACATGACCAAGGTAGGTTACTTCGGGTAACCAGAACTCACACTTGGAATACTTTGCATATAGTTGATGCTCTCAAAGTTTTTCCAGAACAAGTCGAAGGTGTTCAGCATGTTATTCTTTGTTCTTGGAGTATATAAGGATATCATCCAGATAAACCACGACGAACTGGTTGAGGTATTCCATGAATATATAGTTCATCAGACGAGAGAATGTTATTGGAGCATTGGTCAAGCCGAAAGAGATGACGGTGTACTCGTATGAAGCATAGCGAGTAACGAATGTAGTCTTGGGGATATCCTCTCCACGAACCCGAATCTGGGGGTAACCCAACCTCAAATCAAGTTTATAGAATATTGAAGAATCAGCAAGTTGATCATACAGGTCATTGATTCTGGGAAGCGGATACTTGTTCTAAATTGTTGCCTGGTTGATAGGTCGGTAATCTTGGACCAAATGATTAGTTCCATCCTTCTTCTTGGCAAAAAGAGAAGGAGCTCCCCAAGCAGAGGAACTAGGACGAATGAATCCCTTGTGAAGAGATTTGTCAATTTCCTCCTTAAGTTCAAGGAGTTGATGTGGCGGCATCTTGTAGGGTCGCTTGGCAATAGGAGTTGTGCCCGGTTTCAAGTCTATGACGAATTCGACAGCTCTAGCAGCGGGTATTCCTGGAATTTCTTTTGGGAAGACATATTCGAAATCACGAACGATTGGAATGTTCTTTGTTCCCTCAAGAGGTGAAGCATTTAATGCATTCAGAACTTATATCTGGTTCTCGGCATCCTGAGCTGTTCGGGCTGAGTATTGGACAGTCTGGCCAGAAGGGTGAGTGAGCTGGACTGTCTCAGCTGCATAGTCAACCAGGGTTTGGTGAGGACCCAACCAATTCATGCCCAGAATGACATCTATGGTAGAAACCTTGAGGGCCATAAGTGAAGTAGTGAATACTAACCCCCCGATTTCAATGTGGTTGTTGTGGGCTATCATCGAGGTATCCCACCTGGATCCTGGGGAGCTAACCACCAGTGGAGGGTACATGTTTCCGAATGATAATTCTTGCTTGCGTGCAAATGCTTCAGAAATGAAAGAATGCGATGCTCCTAAATCAAAAAGAACAAACGTTGGGACTGAATTCACTAAAAGCGTACCATTACAATTTTGGGGTCCCGTCGAGCTTCTTTAACCTTTACATGATTAACATGACCATGACTGAGTGCAGGCGTCCTGGCATTTGGGTTTCTAGGTTGACAAGCTCGTGCCTTTTGATTCTGTGTCGGGCGGCAGCTGGCAGCACGGTGCCCTGGCTGACCACACTTGCGGCATAAACCATCATTATGAGGAGGAACTACAACACTGGACTGTCTACCCTGAATCCTTAGCTGTCTCGGCGGCAGAGGCAGACGAGGTGCAACATAAGACGGCCTTGGTGTTGGAGCAGGTCGATGATGAACATTGAGAGGGATCCAGACTCGACGTTTCTGAGCAGGCTGACTCGAGGATGGGCCAATATCTCTAGTACGCTTGAGCGACTCCTGGTACTCAGTCAGGCCAGTTTCAGTTCGGAAAGATTGGCTGACAAGCATCACAAAGTCTGTGCAATCATGAGCAAAAAGTGCAAGCATTATATCGGGATGGAGTCCTTCACGGAATTTCTCCTGCTTGCGAGCGTCAGTGCAGATGTCATCCGCAGCATAGCAGGATAATTCAAGGAATTTCCTCTGATATTCATCTATAGTCATTGTGCCCTGTGAGAGTTTGTGAAACTCCTTCCTCTTCTGGTCCATCAGACCTTGCGGAATGTGTCGTGCACGGAAGGCTAACTGAAATTCCTGCCAAGTGGTTACAGTCTCTGCAGGCAGCATACCCCTGTGGCTTTCCCACCATTGAGCAGCTGGACCCTTCAAGTGGAATGTCGCAAAGGTGACGTAACTGGCAGGGGCAACATTAGCTGACTCCATATCAAACGGGATGTCACGAAGCCATTCATCAGCATCCATATGATTGGTGGAGTTGCGGAAAATGGACAGGTTGAGGCGCACAAATTCTGGCAATGTTATTGGGGGAGGCTGTTGATGAGCATTTTGGTTTGGAAACTGAGCCATTACCCCAGCCATAAACTGGTGATTCAATTCAAACTGATGCATCATTGCGGCAATATAAGGTGGAGGTGGAGGATCGTCAGCCATCCTGCTAAAAACATCAGGGAGCAGTTTTAACAAGAGGTTGGACTAGGTGTATGGAGTCATTCATGATGTAACTTGAACTTGAGCAAAGGCACAGTATGTACAAAATAGTAGTCATTAAAGACATACATATACATATACAGAGCCATTTACATGTTGTTAGTATGAGTTCGGACAAGAGAATCATCCTAGACATACTAGGCGACACGCATGCTCGCGATGGAGGGATACAACAACGAGACATAGCAAAGCCTACATCAACGTTGGAGAAAACCACTAGAGCGAGGAATCTGCAGGGGACAATGCAGGGTGCCCTCGATAAAAGGATCATGCGGCTCGTGAACAATGTGAAGCAGATCATGTCCCTCAATTCAAGAAAAGCGTATTACAAATCTCCAGGTGGATGTGATCACGAGAACCTAGGGTAGAGTTAGAAAAATCATATAACCCAAATACAAGATAGATCAGATTCCCAGAGTATAGACGAGGAATAAAAGATCCTAATACCACCCAATGGCGACATTGGCCCGTAAGCCACACAGCCATATTTAGTAAAACAGTTTTTCAAAGACTAGACTCAACTTCAGTCAAGGAGTTGGAAAGGGGGTCCTACAGGCAGTCGGCTCTGATACCAACTTGTAACGCCCCCGATTCGACTGTACACTAATCATACACGCAAACATGTACGGTCAAGATCAGGGACTCACGAAATGATATCACAACACAAATGAAAGGCATACAAGCTCCATATTACAAGCCAGGGGCCTCGAGGGCTCGAATACAAGCTCGATACACAAGCGTCAGCAAAAGCAACAATATCTAAGTACAGACATAAGGTAAACAAGACTGCCTTAAGAAGGCAAGCACAAACATAAACGTTCGAAGAGGCAAGGCCTCCTGCCTGGGACCTCCTAACTACTCCTGGTCTTCGGTGGCCTCCATGTAGTAGTATTCGTCGGCGGTGGCATCTGGCTCCAGGGATCCACCAACTAGTTGCAACAACCGAAAACAAGAAAGAAGGGGGAAAGGGGTAGCAAAGCAACCGTGAGTACTCATCGAAAGTACTCGCAAGCATCAGATCTAAACTAAGTATGCATTGGTATCAAAAGGAAGGGTTGTATATGTGGATTGAACTGCAGAATGCCAAAATAGAGGGGAAAGGCCTAGCCAATCAAAGACTAGCATCTTCAAGCAGCTCCAAGCATCTTGCAGCATGTAGAAGAGTAAAGAATAGCAATTTATATTTAACAAACATGTTGTAGCGTTAATGCCCAGAGATCCTCACTCGACTCCCTCCGAGAAAAAAAATCTCGGGGCCACATATCTCAAGTATCCATTTCTAGTTTTAAAAGATCAGGATATAAGTCTGAACATCCGTTACCGTGGTCACGCCTATTAATAGATAATCTTCCCTACAGGGGTGCACCACGTTTTCTAACATGCTTGATTACTCCGGTCGGACACACTTTTCTGAGTCAATGCCCGGCCTCGGAAGATCAACACGTCGTAGCCCTACCTAGGCTCGGCAGAGAGGTACCCGCCGGTCTACATCCTAAGCACTCCGGGGTCTAGGCCCACTGCCCGTTGCACTCCGGGTCGTTGTGCGACGAGCCAGGATGAGCACCACCTCATACTGGATGGTACTGGACTGACAGGCCCACAATGCTGAACTGGATGTCTGACAAAGCTTCAGCTGAAACTGTGACATTGAGGCCCATAACTATTCTCGCGTGGTGGTTAGTGTGTAAAGGCCAAAGGCCAACTCAGAACAAATACCCAAACCTGTTAGTGCATTGGAGGCTCGCGGAGACGAGCAGAGACTCACGATAATGTGACCCCATCGCCCCGTCTCGAGGAAATACGGCAAGGGCTAGCCCAGCCCACTCGGGAGCGGCCTGCCTGCATGGCCGTGCCTTGTAACCATCTTGCGGTTGCTCTCCGGGCTCGCTCGACTTTCCCAAAGGTCTCAAGTAAAGTCAAGGTAACCGTGTGTCCAGACATCACGGGGGAAACCCGAGGAATCACCCCCGTGGATTCCACTCGATGTAATCATCAAGGTGAACGTAAGAGGAACCACCCTCGAGGTTCACACTTGAGGTGTTTGTAACATCCCGGATGTAACTTTCCCAATTTGTACTCCAACTCTTGCCGTTTCTGGCGTTAAGTTATATTTATTTTCTCGGGTTCGGGTCTTTGTCTCCGTGTGTTGTTATCGTTGTCATGCATCTCTTATCATGTCATCATGTGCATTGCATTTGCATACGTGTTCGTCTCATGCATTCGAGCATTTTCCCCGTTCTCCGTTTTGCATTCCGGCGCTTCGTTCTCCTCCGGAGGTCATTTCTAGCTTTATTTCATGTGTGAGGATTAAACATTTCCGGATTGGACAGAGACTTGCCAAGCGGCCTTGGATTACTACCGGTAGACCGCCTGTCAAGTTTCGTATCATTTGGACTTCGTTTGATACTCCAACGGTCAACCGAGGGACCGAAAAAGCCTCGTGTGTGTTGCAGCCCAACACCCCTCCAATTTGGCCCAAAATCCACCTAACTCTGCTCCATCATCTAGAGCGTTCGATCACGATCGCGTGGCCGAAAACCGCACCCCATTTGGACTCTCCTAGCTCCCTCTACCTATAAAATAGCATCTCCCCCGAAATTTCCGGATCAAATCCACCCTAGACCTAGATCCCCCTCCTCTCCGCGCGGCCGGACGTGTCCGCCCGCCGCCGGACGAAAAAACCCGCCGCCACCGCCGCCACGTGGCAGCCTCTCATTCGCCCGTGCCCGGTCCCCAAATCCCCGCGCTGCCTGGGCCCGGGAAGCCCGCAGCCGGCCCTCGAGGCCCATCCATCCGCCGCACGCACCTCCCTGCTCCCCGTCGAGCTCCGCCACGCCGCCGCATCTCCACGTCATCCCCGCCGCCTCGCCCGCCCGGCCGCGCCGCCTCGCCCAGCGCCTCCGCTGCCGCGCCCCTCGCCGCCCCTCGGGCCCCGCGCTCCGGCCGCCACTCCGGCAAGCCCTAGGAGCACCTCGTCGGCCTCCTCCTTCCTCCGGCGAGCTCCGGCGTACAGGAACTCCGGCGAGCCTGGATCCAACCTCAGTTCGCGTGCCGGGTCTAACCCTAGATCCGGAGGTGTTTTTATTCTTCTAAGTCCCAAAATTTTCAGTTCAAGTGCTCATGTTCGTAGCTCCGTAACTTTGCATCCGTAGCTCCGATTCTTCTAAGTCCCAATTATGGAGCACCCTAACTTGAGTCAATCGAGCTCTACTTTTGCTACTTTGTGAATCTGGGCAGATTGCCAACTTGTTTGCAATTTTGCCGATGATGTTGTAGTTGATCCATGCATGCTATGCCATTGTTCTTGCCATGTCTAGGTTGAATTTTGTGCCTTCTTGATGGGTGAATGCTTGTCTTGCCATGACTTGCTCTGTAGTGAGTGCATCGAGCTCATAAACATGCCTACTTGAGCTATATTTCAGCTTGCTCCAGTTTTCACTAAGTATGAAAACTGATTATGTTTTTGCTATGTTCACATGCTTGCAATTGTATTTTCTGATCCCTTTTGGCTCAAGGTCACTAAGGGACTTTTGTTAAGCTATTTGAGTAGATCCATGCCATGCTTTACTTTGCCATGTTCAGGTCCTGTAGCATGTAGTTTTGTTGCTCCGAAGAGTGCTACCTGATCTGAAATTCCAGACAAGTGTTAATTTCACTAAGTCTGAGATCTGTTTGCCATATGCATTTTTGCCATGCTTGTTTGAACCTGTTAATGGATGAATTGGCCATAGCTCAGTGGTAGACTTTTGTTAAGCATCTTGTGTGCATCCCTGCCATGTATTTTGTTTTCACGATTGGGTGATGTAGCATGCTCATCTCATTGCATTTAGATGGCTACTTGCTGTAAATCGCAGACCGGTGTCATATTTAATCGCTTGCCATTTCCAAACCGTAACTCCGATTCCGGCGTTCTTTATATCGTTTTCAAGTGATTTCATCTCATCTTTCCAGTGGCACGTTTGGTTTTCCAAGTTGAGGCCAGGTTCATGTATTTCCTGTCATATCTTGCATTTTGCATCCCGCATCGCATCCCGCATAGCATATCATCTTTGCATTGTGTTGTTTGAGTTTGCACGTGGTTGATTGTGCGCTTGTTGCTTGTTTGTCTTGTTTGGGTAGAGCTGGGAGACGAGTTCACTAACGAGGAGCCCGTTGAGTTTGCTTTCGAGGATCCAGTCAACTCTGACAACTGTGCAGGCAAGATGATCATACCCTCGAAATCACTACGATGCCTACCACTTGATTTCAAGCCTCCCAAATTTCCATGTCAAACCTCTAACCCATCATTGTCCTAGCAAACCGTTGATTGGCTATGTTACCGCTTTGCTCAGCCCCTCTTATAGCGTTGCTAGTTGCAGGTGAAGATTGAAGGCCGTTCCTTGACGGAACATTTATTTACTTGTTGGGATATCATTATATTATCTGGTTATCTTAATGCATCTATATACTTGGTAAAGGGTGGAAGGCTCGGCCTCTCGCCTAGTGTTTTGTTCCACTCTTGCCGCCCTAGTTTCTGTCATATCGATGTTATGTTCCCAGATTTTGCGTTCCTTACGCGGTTGGGTTATAATGGGAACCCCTTGATAGTTCGCCTTGATTAAAGCTTTTCCAGCAATGCCCAACATTGGTTTTACCATTCGCCACCTAGCCTCTTTTTCCCTTGGGTTACCGGAGCCCAAGGGTCATCTTATTTAACCCCCCCCCCCCCGGGCCAGTGCTCCCTCTGAGTGTTGGTCCGAACTGAGCTGCCTGCGGGGCCACCTCGGGGAAACTTGAGGGTTGGTTTTACTCGTAGCTAGTCTCATCTGAGTGTGCCCTGAGAAAGAGATATGTGCAGCTCCTATCGGGATTTGTCGGCACATTCGAGCGGTGTTGCTGGTCTTGTTTTAACCTGTCGAAGTGTCTTGAGTAACCGAGATACCGAGTCTGATCGGAACGTCTCGGGAGGAGGTCTATTCCTTCGTTGACCGTGAGAGCTTGTCATGGGCTAAGTTGGGACTCCCCTGCAGGGACTGAACTTTCGAAAGCCGTGCCCGCGGTTATGGGCAGATGGGAATTTGTTAATGTCCGGTTGTAGATAACTTGAACCTTAATTAATTAAAATGAATCAACTGAGTGTGTTACCGTGATGGCCTCTTCTCGGCGGAGTCCGGGAAGTGGACACGGTGTTGGAGTAATGTTTGCGCAGGTTGCTCCCTAGTTTCTCGCTCGCACTTTGCCTCCTCTTCTCGCTCTCTTTTGCGAATAAGTTAGCCACCATACTTGCTAGTCGCTTGCTGCATCTCCACTCATTATTTACCTTGCCTTACCTATAAGCTTAAATAGTCTTGATCGCGAGGGTGCGAGATTGCTGAGTCCCTGTGGCTCACAGATTACTATTACACCAGATGCAGGGCCTGATGATTCCGCTCCAGGAGACGCACTTGAGCTCAAGTGGGAGTTCGACGAAGACTCTCAACGTTACTATGTTTCCTTTCCCGATGATTAGTAGTGGTGCCCAGTTGGGGGTGAAGGGGACCGTGTCGCATGTTGGGTTCTCTTTTATTTTGGCGCCGTAGTCGGGCCATGAGTGTTTGGATGATGTAATGTTATTTATGTACTTGATTGACGTGGCGAGTGTAAGCCAACTATGTTATCTCCCCTTTTATTATCATATTCCATGGGATGTTGTGAAGATTGCCTAACTTGCGACATATGCCTTCAATGCGATTATGCCTCTAAGTCATGCCTCGACACGTGGGAGATATAGTCGCATCGAGGGTGTTACAAGTTGTTAATCAGAGCCTTCCCCGACCTTAGGAGCCCCATTGCTTGATCATTTTAGCGGCCGAGTTGTGTCTAGAAAAATGTTTTGAGTCTTTAGGAATTATATATCGGAGAGTTTAGGAATTCTTTTTACTTCCCAGTCTCCTCATCGCTCTGGTAAGGCATCCTGACGTAGAGTTTTGACTCTTCTCTTCTAAAATTTCACTAAATTTTTTTAGGATCACGCGGGTATCTTGGAATCGTTCTGATGGTTTTATGATGAGAACATTGACTTGGTGCCTCCTGTCAGGGGTTTAGTGGAAGTGTCCCGGGGAGTTGAGCTCTGAGGTATTGTCATCATAATTTTATCATTGCAGTTCTGGAATACCTGAGTCTAGTATGCAGACATCGAAAATCTCTTTTATGTAGTTCATTGGTGCGATAACCTCGACGCCACCCAGTACTGGGGCGGGAGTTCGGGAGTATCGCCATAACTTGTATAACGGATGCTTTTCGAAGGTTGAGGTAGATGGTTTCCGAAGGTTCCTTGGTTATGTGTTGAAGGATGGATACAGCTGGATGTAGGATTTGCTAGTTTGGGTGAGTTATTATGCTTCCCCTGTATCCCCAACACCTGATTGCATAACTGGAAAGGTTCAGGAGTTTCATAGGTGGGAATTCTAGTAGCTCTAGTTCTTCTTCCATGGATATTGGTTTGAGATTGGGATTTCCTACCGATTATTCGTTCTTGATCCGTACCTTGTTGATTTATTTCTCTACCTTAATTCTACGTGGCTTCTCAATTTATGGATATGTGACCATTTCAAGAGGAATACATTCGTTCATTTTGTTCGGATGTGAAGACTATATGTTGCAATTTTCATTTCGTTGGATTCAGCTTCAATATTTATCTATCAATGTGCTAATGGTGGTCAACCTCTTCAGGATGGCTCCTCCAACGCGCACGACTCCGAATCCTGATCCGCCACCACCTCCACATCCTCCAGAGGCATGGCAAGCTGTGATGGCCGCAACCAATGCAAACACACAGTTGATCATGCAAATTCTTCAAGAGCGCAATCAAGGCAACCAAGGGAATCAAGGCAGCAATCAGAATCATTTTTCTACACTCAACCAGTTCCTTGCTAACGGGCCAAAGACTTTCAGCAATTGTGTTGAGGCAACCGATGCTGACGATTGGCTTGTGGATCTGTGCAAGCATTTCGAGTGCAGTAACGTCAGGCCTGAGGACTTTGTTAAGTTCGCTTCCTTCCAACTCAAAGATCAAGCTGCAGAATGGTTCCAACAGTACAAGGATTCCAGAGGTGGACGTGTTATCACTTGGGATGATTTCCGTCGAGATTTCCGAGCTCATCATATTCCTCAAAGCGTGGTTGAAAGAAAGCGTGAGGAATTCCGTATTCTGAAGCAAGGCTCTTTGTCTGTCTATGACTACAACAAGTTGTTTCAGAAGCTCGCCCGCTTTGCCAAGCAGGACGTCCCTGATGAGAAGAGCATGATATACCAGTTCAGGGGTGGTCTCAGAGAAGAAATTCAGCTAGCTCTTGTTCTCTTTGAGCCCTTGAGATATGATGAGTTCTACAACATGGCACTGAAGCAAGAGGCTGCTTAGTTGAGGTGTGATGCTTCCAAGAAGCGAGCCAGAGATGTTACTCCTTCTTCCTCTACTCAAGTGGCCAAGCAGCAGAAGTTTTGGCTTCCTCCTCCTCTGTTCCGTCAGCCATATCAGCAGAAGAGCAAAGGTGGCAGTGGATCTTCCCACCCACCCAACCCTGGCTTTTAGAACAAGACTTTGTCTCAAGCTCCAAGATCGAGTGCTCTGTATCATCGTCCGCTTTCAGAGGTCACGTGCAACAAGTGCCAACAGAAGGGTCACTATGCCAACAAGTGTTTCAACCAGAGGCGTCTTCCTCCTCCTCCTCCTGTCAGATCGGCAAGTGCAGCTGTGGTCAAGCATAACCCCAAGCACGCCAAGGTCAACTTGATGAATGCAGCTCAGGCAGAGGATTCGTCAGATGTGATCATGGGTAACCTTCCTGTTAATGCTATTCCCGCAAAAGTACTTTTTGACTCTAGTGCATCGCATTCCTTCATGTCATTCCCATTTGCATCAGAGAACAATTTTAGTACTAAGGCTTTACCCAGAGCTATGCAAGTCGTCTCACCGGCTAAGCGTCTGAGTTCTACTATGATGGTTCCGGATATTTCTATCTTTACGGGTGATTTCAAGTTTCTGGCTTCTCCAATGGTTCTTGGTAACTCAGCTATTGATCTTATTCTCGGGATGGATTGGCTTTCTAAGCACAAGGCTCAGCTTGATTGTGCAGCCAGGCAGATCCGATTGACTCATTCGTCTGAGGATGTAATTGTCTTTGCCGCTCGGGATAATTCCATCCGTCTATTTTCTCTCAATGAGAAGGGTGAATTGGATGCCATCTCTCAAATTCCAGTCGTTTGCGAATATCAAGACGTCTTTCCAGAAGAGCTTCCAGGAATGCCTCCGCACCGGCCAGTTGAATTCGTTATTGATCTTGAGCCTGGCACGGAACCTGTGTGCAAACGTCCTTACAAGCTCGGACCTGAAGAGTTGAAGGAGCTGAAGAAGCAACTCGATATTCAAGAGAAAATGGGTCTCATCCGGCCTAGTTCTTCTCCGTGGGGTTGTGGTGTTCTTTTTGTGAAGAAGAAGGGTGGAACGGACCGACTTTGTGTTGATTACCGTCCAGTGAACAAGAAGACCATCAAGAACAAATACCCACTTCCCAACATCAATGAGCTGTTCAAACAACTCAAAGGTGCTCGAGTATTCTCCAAGCTTGATCTCCGCATGGGTTATCATCAGATTCGAATCCGTGAGCAAGATATTCCCAAGACGGCTTTCAGGACAAGCTTTGGTTCATATGAATACACTGTCATGTCTTTTGGCCTCGTCAACGCTCCTTCGACATTCTCTCGCATGATGAACTTCATCTTCAACGCCTACACCAATGATTTCATTTTGGTCTATCTAGACGACATTCTGGTTTTCTCCAAGAACAAGGAAGATCATGCCAAGCACTTGCGTTTGGTTCTTGATAAGCTAAGGGAACATCAGTTCTACGCCAAGTTCTCCAAGTGTGAATTTTGGCTTGATGAGGTTCTTTATCTTGGTCATATCATCTCTGCTAAGGGCATTGCCATGAATCCTGAGAAGGTGTCTGCAATTATGAATTGGGAACCTCCTCAGAACGTGAAGCAACTCCACAGTTTTCTCGGTCTCGCAAGCTATTGTTGAAGATTCGTTGAAAACTTTTCTAAGATCGTGAAGCCTCTCTCTAATCTTCTCCAGAAGCACGTCAAGTACGTTTGGTCTCCGGAGTGTGACATTGCTTTCAACACTTTGAAAGAGAAATTGATCACTGCTCTAGTTCTGACTCCACCTGATGAATCCAAACCGTACAAGGTCTTTTGTGATGCCTCTCTCCAAGGTCTTGGCGCAGTATTGATGCAAGAGAAGAAAGTTGTTGCTTATACATCTCGCCAGTTGAAGCCGAATGAGAAGAAATACCCCACTCATGATCTCGAGTTGGTGGCAGTTGTGCATGCTCTTTTGACTTGGAGACATCTTCTATTGGGAAGAAAAGTGGACATTTTCACTGATCACAAGAGTCCCAAGTACATCTTAACTCAGCCTAATCTCAACCTCAGGCAAACTCGATGGGTCAAAATGATTCAAGAGTATAATCCAAGTATCGAGTATACTCCAGGCAAGGCCAATGTGATTGCTGACGCATTGAGCAGGAAAGCTTACTGCAACAGTCTGATTCTCAAGCCTTTTCAACCCGAGCTTTCTGAAGCTTTCCGCAAACTTAATCTGCAAGTTGTTCCTCAGGGTTTCCTCGCCAACCTTCAAGTCTCTCCTACCTTAGAAGACCAGATTCGCTAAGCCCAGCTTCTTGATGCTGTGGTGAAAAAGGTGAAGATTGGGATTGCCAAGAGTCAGTCCAAGTACAAGTGCTACCGCCTTGATGACAAGGACACTCTCTTCTTCGAGGATCGTATTGTTGTACCCAAAGGTGACCTCCGTAAAGTGATCATGAACGAGGCTCACAATTCTCTCCTCTCCATCCACCCTGGGAGCACGAAGATGTATCAGGACCTCAAGCAAGCTTATTGGTGGACTTGAATGAAGCGCGAGATCGCTCAATTCGTGAATGAATGTGATGTCTGCAAAAGAGTGAAGGCAGAACACCAAAGGCCAGCTGGTCTCCTCCAACCTCTTGCCATTCCAGAATGGAAGTTTGACCACATTGAAATGGACTTCGTGACTGGGTTTCCTAAGTCCAAGCGTGGCAATGATGCTATATTCGTTGTCATCGACAAACTCACCAAAGTGGCTCATTTTCTGCCTATCAAAGAGTCGATCACTGCAGCTCAATTGGCGGAACTCTATACCTCTCGTATTGTCTCTCTGCACGGTATTCCACAAGTGACCTCTTCAGACCGTGGCAGCATCTTTACCTCGAAGTTTTGGGATTCTTTTCAGAAGGCCATGGGCACGAACATCCGCTTCAGCACAGCTTTCCATCCTCAAACTAGCGGTAAAGTCGAGCGTGTCAACCAGATTCTTGAAGATATGCTCAAGGCTTGTGTGATCTCCTTTGGCATGAAGTGGGAGGATTGTCTTCCTTATGCTGAATTCTCCTACAACAACAGTTTTCAAGCAAGTTCGGGCAAGGCCCCATTTGAAATTCTGTATGGCAGGAAGTGCCGTACCCCTCTCAACTAGTGTGAAACCGGTGAACGTCAGCTTGTGGGTAATGACTTAATCACAGAGGCAGAAGAAATGTGCAATGTCATTCGAGATAACCTCAAAGCAGCCCAATCCCGTCAGAAGAGCTACTATGATAGTAAGCACCGTGATTTGGCTTTCGAGATCGGAGATCATGTTTACCTCCACGTCTCTCCTATGAAAGGTACTCGTCGCTTCGGTATCAAAGGGAAGCTTGCCCCTAGATACGTGGGACCTTTCAAGATTGTCAGCAAGAGAGGCGACCTCGCCTATCAACTCGAGCTTCCTTCAAACTTTGCAAATGTTCATGACGTGTTCCATGTCTCTCAGTTCCGAAAGTGCTTCAAGACTCCTGAACGCACCGTCAACTTCGAGGACATTGAGCTCCAAGAAGATCTCTCTTATGGTGAGCACCCAGTTGCTATTCTTGAAGAGACTGAACGCAAGACTCTCAACAAGTCAATCAAATTTCTCAAAGTCAAGTGGTCACACCATTCCGACCGTGAAGCTACCTGGGAACGCGAGGATCACCTCCGTTCTGAGTACCCGGCGTTCTTTCGGTCCTAGATCTCGGGATGAGATCCTTTCGTAGTGGTGGAGTGTTGTAACATCCCGGATGTAACTTTCCCAATTTGTACTCCAACTCTTGCCGTTTCCGGCGTTAAGTTATATTTATTTTCTCGGGTTCGGGTCTTTGTCTCCGTGTGTTGTTATCGTTGTCATGCATCTCTTATCATGTCATCATGTGCATTGCATTTGCATACGTGTTCGTCTCATGCATTCGAGCATTTTCCCCGTTCTCCGTTTTGCATTCCGGCGCTTCGTTCTCCTCCGGTGGTCATTTCTAGCTTTATTTCATGTGTGAGGATTAAACATTTCCGGATTGGACAGAGACTTGCCAAGCGGCCTTGGATTACTACCGGTAGACCGCCTGTCAAGTTTCGTATCATTTGGACTTCGTTTGATACTCCAACGGTCAACCGAGGGACCGAAAAGGCCTCGTGTGTGTTGCAGCCCAACACCCCTCCAATTTGTCCCAAAACCCACCTAACTCTGCTCCATCATCTAGAGCGTTTGATCACGATCGCATGGCCGAAAACCGCACCCCATTTGGACTCTCCTAGCTCCCTCTACCTATAAAATAGCATCTCCCCCGAAATTTCCGGATCAAATCCACCCTAGACCTAGATCCCCCTCCTCTCCGCGCGGCCGGACGTGTCCGCCCGCCGCCGGACGAAAAATCCCGCCGCCACCACCGCCACATGGCAGCCTCTCATTCGCCCGTGCCCAGTCCCCAGATCCCCGCGCCGCCCGGGCCCGGGAAGCCCGCAGCCGGCCCCCGAGGCCCATCCATTCGCCGCCCGTGCCTCCCTGCTCCCCGCCGAGCTCCGCCGCCTCCGCCGTGCCGCCGCCCGGCCGGACCGTGCCGCACCGCCGCGCCATCGCCGTGCCATCCCCGCCACCTCGCCCTCCCCGCCGCGCCGCCTCGCCCACCGCCTCCGCTGCCGCGCCCCTCGCCGCCCCTCGGGCCCCGCGCTCCGGCCGCCACTCCGGCGAGCCCCGGGAGCACCTCACCGGCCTCCTCCTTCCTCCGGCGAGCTCCGGCGTACAGGAACTCCGGCGAGCCCGGATCCAACCTCGGTTCGCGTGCCGGGTCTAACCCTAGATCCGGAGGTGTTTTATTCTTCTAAGTCCCGAAATTTTCAGTTCAAGTGCTCATGTTCGTAGCTCCGTAACTTTGCATCCGTAGCTCCGATTCATGCATATAGCATGTCAAAATATTCATCTCAGAGAGTACATCATTTCATTCCATTGCATCATTTGCATTTGAGTTCATCTTGATACCCGAAATGCTGTTAGAAGAGGGCTACTTGAGATAATTGTCAGATCTGCTACTCCATTTAGGATTTTGTCATTTTTGCCATGATTAATGTGTGCATGCTATGACCTGATGCTCTACATGTGTTTTGTTAAGGGTTTTGTCATATTTCCAGAGGTGCAACCCATGTATTTTTAGGATGTGTGTGGTGACTATTACAAGCTTGCAAAGTGGTGCACTTGCTAATTCTGTTTTCAGGGACTTTGCAATTTCACGAAGTCCTTGAGCTGTTTATCTCATGATGCCATATGTTCTTGTTGATTTCTACTGATCCGTGCCTCTTTTAAGGATGATCAGTAAGGATGTTTTGTTAATCTTGTAGTGATCTATCCATCCATTTCTTTGTTTGCAATTATGGAGCACCCTAACTTGAGTCAATCGAGCTCTACTTTTGCTACTTTGTGAATCTGGGCAGATTGTCAACTTGTTTGCAATTTTGCCGATGATGTTGTAGTTGATCCATGCATGCTATGCCATTGTTCTTGCCATGTCTAGGTTGAATTTTGTGCCTTCTTGATGGGTGAATGCTTGTCTTGCCATGACTTGCTCTGTAGTGAGTGCATCGAGCTCATAAACATGCCTACTTGAGCTATATTTCAGCTTGCTCCAGTTTTCACTAAGTATGAAACTGATTATGTTTTTGCTATGTTCACATGCTTGCAATTGTATTTTCTGATCCCTTTTGGCTCAAGGTCACTAAGGGACTTTTGTTAAGCTATTTGAGTAGATCCATGCCATGCTTTACTTTGCCATGTTCAGGTCCTGTAGCATGTAGTTTTGTTGCTCCGAAGAGTGCTACCTGATCTGAAATTCCAGACAAGTGTTAATTTCACTAAGTCTGAGATCTGTTTGCCATATGCATTTTTGCCATGCTTAATGTGTACCTGTTAATGGATGAATAGGCCGTAGCTCAGTGGTAGACTTTTGTTAAGCATCTTGTGTGCATCCCTGCCATGTATTTTGTTGTCACGTTTGGGTGCTGTAGCATGTTCATCTCATTGCATTTAGATGGCTACTTGCTGTAAATCGCAGACCGGTGTCATATTTGAATTGCTTGCCATTTCCAAACCGTAACTCCGATTCCGGCGTTCTTTATATCGTTTTCAAGCGATTTCATATCATCTTTCCAGTGGCACATTTGGTTTTCCAAGTTGAGGCCAGGTTCATGCATTTCATGTCATATCTTGCATTTTGCATCCCGCATCGCATCCCGCATAGCATATCATCTTTGCATTGTGTTGTTTGAGTTTGCATGTGGTTGATTATGCCCTTGTTGCTTGTTTGTCTTGTTTGGGTAGAGCCGGGAGACGAGTTCACTAACGAGGAGCCCGTTGAGTTTGCTTTCGAGGATCCAGTCAACTCTGACAACTGTGCAGGCAAGATGATCATACCCTCGAAATCACTAGTATCTTTGCTATGCTAGTTTGCTCGCTCTTTTTCTATGCCATTGCTACGATGCCTACCACTTGCTTTCAAGCCTCCCAAATTGCCATGTCAAACCTCTAACCCACCATTGTCCTAGCAAACCGTTGATTGGCTATGTTACCGCTTTGCTCAGCCCCTCTTATAGCGTTGCTCGTTGCAGGTGAAGATTGAAGGTCGTTCCTTGATGGAACATTTATTTACTTGTTGGGATATCATTATATTATCTTGTTATCTTAATGCATTTATATACTTGGTAAAGGGTGGAAGGCTCGGCCTCTCGCCTAGTGTTTTGTTCCACTCTTGCCGCCCTAGTTTCCGTCATATCGGTGTTATGTTCCCGGATTTTGCGTTCCTTATGTGGTTGGGTTATAATGGGAACCCCTTGATAGTTCGCCTTGATTAAAGCTTTTCCAGCAATGCCCAACATTGGTTTTACCATTCGCCACCTAGCCTCTTTTTCCCTTGGGTTATCGGAGCCCAAGGGTCATCTTATTTAAACCCCCCCCCCCGGGCCAGTGCTCCCTCTGAGTGTTGGTCCAAACTGAGCTGCCTGCGGGGCCACCTCGGGGAAACTTGAGGGTTGGTTTTACTCGTAGCTAGTCTCATCTGAGTGTGCCCTGAGAAAGAGATATGTGCAGCTCCTATCGGGATTTGTCGGCACATTCGGGCGGTGTTGCTGGTCTTGTTTTAACCTGTCGAAGTGTCTTGAGTAACCGAGATACCGAGTCTGATCGGAACATCTCGGGAGGAGGTCTATTCCTTCGTTGACCGTGAGAGCTTGTCATGGGCTAAGTTGGGACTCCCCTGCAGGGACTGAACTTTTGAAAGCCGTGCCCGCGGTTATGGGCAGATGGGAATTTGTTAATGTCCGGTTGTAGATAACTTGAACCTTAATTAATTAAAATGAATCAACTGAGTCTGTTACCGTGATGGCCTCTTCTCGTCGGAGCCCGGGAAGTGGACACGGTGTTGGAGTAATGTTTGCGCAGGTTGCTCCCTAGTTTCTCGCTCGCGCTTTGCCTCCTCTTCTCGCTCTCTTTTGCGAATAAGTTAGCCACCATAATTGCTAGTCGCTTGCTGCATCTCCACTCATTATTTACCTTGCCTTACCTATAAGCTTAAATAGTCTTGATCGCGAGGGTGCGAGATTGCTGAGTCCCTGTGGCTCACAGATTACTATTACACCAGATGCAGGGCCTGATGATTCCGCTCCAGGAGACGCACTTGAGCTCAAGTGGGAGTTCGACGAAGACTCTCAACGTTACTATGTTTCCTTTCCCGATGATCAGGAGTGGTGCCCAGTTGGGGGTGAACGGGACCGTGTCGCATGTTGGGTTCTCTTTTATTTTGGCGCCGTAGTCGGGCCATGAGTGTTTGGATGATGTAATGTTATTTATGTACTTGATTGACGTGGCGAGTGTAAGCCAACTATGTTATCTCCCCTTTTATTATCATATTCCATGGGATGTTGTGAAGATTGCCTAACTTGCGACATATGCCTTCAATGCGATTATGCCTCTAAGTCGTGCCTCGACACGTGGGAGATATAGTCGTATCGAGGGTGTTACAGTGTTGCGCGACAGAGCCATATCAGGAATGGTGAAGGAGGAACCACCCTCGATGACCATGATCGAATAGCTAAACTACAAAGATCTCATCGGGAGTGATCTATGAGGTTTCACCCTCGGCACTCGATGGTAACTATGCAGAGTCGGCAACAAAAGGGGCATGATGTGATGTGAGGTGTCGCGCTCTGGTCGTCAATCTCGTTGATCGAGTCGTCGATGATGAAGCAGGGGCAACAAGGACAAGGTGGGGGTCACTAATGGATTACTATCCAACCTATACTAAGCAGTTTAGGATAAGCAGGTAAGGTCCAATGAGCAGGTTAAAAAAGAAGGCTATGCATCAGAATAGGAGCAATCAATAACGGTAGCAAAATCTAATGCAAGCATGAGAGAATGGAATGCGCGATATCGGGATGATCAAGGGCGGGGCTTGCCTGGAAGCTCCGCTGAAAGGGAAGAAGGGTCGTCGTCGATGTAGTCGATCATAGGGGCATCAGTAGCGGTCTCGGTGTCTATCGGAGAAGGAGAGGGGGAAGGAACAGTAAATATAAGGCACACAGATGCATGGCATGACAATAAGCACCACTAGGCGTGTTCTAATGTCGTACTACACGATACCGGCGAAGGGGGATAACATCCGGGAATGTTTTCCCGAAGTTTGACATATTCGGACAAACGAAACGGAGGGCAAAGGTTGCATGTGCGCTATGCTAGGGGCATGTGATAGATGAACGGACCGCGTATTCGGATACGTCTTGTCGTTCTGAGCAACTTTCATGTATAAAGTAATTCCATCCGAGCTACGGATTAGTTTCCATTAATTTCCAAAGTTTTAATTCATTTTTGGAATTAACAAAATTAATTTAAATAGATAAAAGCCATTACTGTGTTAGCATGACATCAACATGATGTCATCAGTCAATAGTCTGTTTGACTGGTCAAACTAGCACGTGCATCCCGGTTGTCATTGACTAACACTAATTAACAGTTTAATTAGTTAATAAGTTAATTAGGTTAATTAATAGGATTAATGGACTTAATTAATTAATTTTAATTATTATTATTTTTTATTCTTTTTAACCCTTTTATTTTCATTTTTAGGGGTTGGGCCCCATGTGTAAGTGGCATGGGGGCTAGCGGGCAAGCGGGTGTAGCGGTTGCGGGCACACGCCCGAGGGGGCGGACCCGGGCGGGTCAGATAGCAGGCGAGACCGCGGCAAGGGACGGCGCCGGCGTGGCTGGTGGGTGGTGGCCGGTGAGGCGGGAGCGCCGGCAGGCGCGTGCATGGGAGGCGGTGCTGCAGCGGGGGCGGCAGCGGCGAGCGAGGCGCGGGGCAGCTTGGGCGGAGCAGATCCGCAGCAAGGGGCGGGTGGTGGCAGCCATGGGCGCGTGCGGGGGCGAGGGTGCGATGGTGCCTGGAGCAGGGGAAGGCCGTGGTTGCGGCGGACCGGCGCACGGTGACCGTGGGACGGCGCGGGGATGCACAGGAGCGCGGGCCGGGCGCTATCTGCAACGGCGAGCGGCGGCCACGTTCGACGACGGAGACGAGGGGGAGGGGGAAACGGCGAGGGGCTCATAGCGGAGCGTAGGGGGCGGCAATGGGCTCGGGGAGGCGGACTGGTGGCGATGTTGAGGGTGTCGGCGTCTGGTCGACGACGAGGCAAAGCCATGGCGTAAGGCGGGCGTCGCGCGAAGGAGAAAAGGGACGAGGAGGCGACGGCGGGGCCGGCGTCGAGGAGTGAGGCGACGCGGTTGCCAGGGAGAGGCAGTGGGGTCGGGACGAGACCGTCAGGGGCGATGGGATTGGGGCGCTGAGCGCTGGGGCACTCCTGATCCAGATCGTGCGATGAGGGGATGTGGATCATGGGGAGAGGGGCTAGGGTTTCGGTGCAGGTGCGGGCTAGTTATGCCAGGAGGCAGCTGGGCTGAGGCCCAGTTAGCTAGCCTTGTGGCTAGTTGGGCCAGTCGGCCCTGCGGGGGTGGGTTTCCTTTTTTGCTCTCCCCCTTTTCTTTTATTTACTCTTGTCGTTTAACTTAATATTAAATTTTGAAACCGAACGTGATTGAATCATCACGGGGTTAACAACAGGGATCGCGATGACATGGCATCATTAGCATGAGATTAATGTAGCATAATTATCTGGGCGTTACACAGTGCCTCTTCCCCGACGACGTCATTGATGTCTACTACACAACCTTCTTCTTGTAGATGTTGTTGCGCCTCCAAGTGCAGAGGTTTGTAGGACAGTAGCAAATTTCCCTCAAGTGGATGACCTAAGGTTTATCAATCCGTGGGAGGCATAGGATGAAGATGGTCTCTATCAAACAACCCTGCAACCAAATAACAAAGAGTCTCTTGTGTCCCCAACACACCAAATACAATGGTTAATTGTATAGGTGCACTAGTTCGGCGAAGAGATGGTGATACAAGTGCAATATGGATGGTAGATATAGGTTTTTGTAGTCTGAAAATATAAAACCAGCAAGGTAACTAATGATAAAAGTGAGAGAAAACGGTATTGCAATGCTAGGAAACAAGGCCTAGGGTTCATACTTTCACTAGTGCAAGTTATCTCAACAATAATAACATAATTGGATCATATAACTATCCCTCAACATGCAACAAAGAGTCACTCCAAAGTCACTAATAGCGGAGAACAAACGAAGAGATTATTGTAGGGTATGAAACCACCTCAAAGTTATTCTTTCTGATCGATCTATTCAAGAGTCCGTAGTAAAATAACACAAAGCTATTCTTTCCGTTCAATCTATCATAGAGTTTGTACTAGAATAACACCTTAAGACACAAATCAACCAAAACCCTAATGTCACCTGATACTCCAATGTCACCTCAAGTATCCGTGGGTATGATTATACGATATGCATCACACAATCTCAGATTCATCTATTCAACCAATACAAAGAACTTTAAAGAGTGCCCCAAAGTTCACGAGGTCACAGAACTCGCAAGTTGATCACCAAAACATAAATCAAGAGGATCACGTGAATATCCCATTGTCACCACAGATAAGCACATGCAAGACATACATCAAGTGTTCTCAAATCCTTAAAGACTCGATCCGATAAGATAACTTCAAAGGGAAAACTCGATTCATCACAAGAGAGTAGAGGGGAGAAACATCATAAGATCCAACTATAATAGCAAAGCTTGCGATACATCGAGATCGTTCCGACTCAAGAACACGAGAGAGAGAGAGAGATCAAACACATAGCTACTGGTACATACCCTCAGCCCCGAGGGAGAACTACTCCCTCCTCATCATGGAGAGCGCCGGGATGATGAAGATGGCCACCGGAGAGGGATTCCCCCTTCCGACAGGGTGCCGGAACGGGTCTAGATTGGTTTTCGATGGCTACAGAGGCTTGCGGCGGCAGAACTCCCGATCTAGGTTTATTTCTGGAAGTTTGGGTATATATTAGAGGTGTTGGAGTCGGGAACAAGTCAGGGGGGTCCCCGAGGCGGCCACGAGGTAGGGGGCGCGCCCTCCACCCTTGTGGTGGCCTCGAGACTCTTCTGGCCCATCTTCGGTACTCCGCGGGCTTCTTCTGGTCCAAAAATGATCTCTGTGAAATTTCAGGTCAAGTGGACTCCGTTTGGTTTTCCTTTCCTGCGATACTCAAAAACAAGGAAAAAACAGAAACTGGCACTAGGCTCTAGGTTAATAGGTTAGTCCCAAAAATAATATAAAATAGCATATAAATGCATATAAAACATCTAAGGTTGATAATATAATAGCATGGAACAATCAAAAATTATAGATACATTGGAGACGTATCAAGCATCCCCAAGCTTAATTCCTGCTCGTCCTCGAGTAGGTAAATGATAAAAACAGAATTTTTGATGTGGAATGCTACCTAACATATTTATCCATGTAATTCTCTTTATTGTCGAATGAATATTCAAATCCATAAGATTCAAGACAAAAGTTTAATATTGACATAAAAATAATAATAATACTTCAAGCATACTAACAATGTAATCATGTCTTCTCAAAATAACATGGCCAAAGAAATCTATCCCTACAAAATCATATAGTCTGGCTATGCTCTATCTTCATCACACAAAATATTTAAATCATGCACAACCCCGATGACAAGCCAAGCAATTGTTTCATACTTTTGATGTTCTCAAACTTTTTCAATCTTCACGCCATACATGAGCGTGAGCCATGGACATAGCACTATAGGTGGAATAGAATGGTGGTTGTGGAGAAGACAAAAGGAGAAGATAGTCTCACATCAACTAGGTGTATCAATGGGTTATGGAGATGCCCATCAATAGATATCAATGTGAGTGAGTAGGAATTGCCATGCAACAGATGCACTAGAGCTATAAGTGTATGAAAGCTCAACAAAAGATACTAAGTGGGTGTGCATCTAACTTGCTTGCTCACGAAGACCTAGGGCATTTTGAGGAAGCCCATCATCGGAATATAGAAGCCAAGTTCTATAATGAAAATTCCCACTAGTATATGAAAAGTGACAACATAGGAGACTCTCTATCATGAAGATCTTGGTGCTACTTTGAAGCACAAGTGTGTCAAAAGGATAGTAACATTGTCCCTTCTCTCTTTTTCTCTCATTTTTTGGGCCTTCTCTCTTTTATGGCCTTTCTTCTCTTTTTTATTTATTTTTCGTCCGGAGTCTCATCCCGACTTGTGGGGGAATCATAATCTCCATCATCCTTTCCTCACTTGGGACAGTGCTCTAATAATGATGATCATCACACTTATATTTACTTACAACTCAAAAAATTACAACTCGATACTTAGAACAAGATATGACTCTATATGAATGCCTCCGGCAGTGTACCGGGATGTGCAATGACTCATGAGTGACATGTATGAAAGAATTATGAACGGTGGCTTTGCCACGAATACGATGTCAACTACATGATCATGCAAAGCAATATGACAATGATGAAGCGTGCCATAATAAATGGAATGGTGGAAAGTTGCATGGCAATATATCTCGGAATGGCTACGGAAATGCCATAATAGGTAGGTATGGTGGCCGTTTTGAGGAAGGTAATGGTGGGTGTATGGTACCAGCGAAAGTTGGGTGGCACAAGAGAGGCTAGCAATGGTGGAAGGGTGAGAGTGCTTATAATCCATGGACTCAACATTAGTCATAAAGAACTCACATACATATTGCAAAAAACTATTAGTTATCGAAACAAAGTACTACGCGCATGCTCCTAGGGGGGTAGCTTGGTAGGAAAACACCATCGCTCGTCCCCGGCCGCCACTCATAAGACAATCAAAAAATAAATCATGCTCCGACTTCATCACATAATGGTTCACCATACGTGTATGCTAAGGGAATCACAAACTTTAACACAAGTATCTCTCAAATTCACAACTACTCAACTAGCATGGCTCTAATATCACCATCTTCATATCTTAAAACAATCATCATGTATCAAACTTCTCATAGTATTCAATGCACTTTATATGAAAGTTTTTATTATACCCATCTTGGATGCCTATCATATTAGGACTAGTTTCATAACCAAAGCAAACTACCATGTTGTTCTAAAGACTCTCAAAATAATATAAGTGAAGCACGAGAGTTCATCTATTTCTATAAAATAAAACCACCACCATGCTCTAAGAGGATATAAGTGAAGCACTAGAGCAAATGACAAACTACTCCGAAAGATATAAGTGAAGATCAATGAGTAGTCGAATAATTATGCAACTATGTGAAGACTCTCTAACATTTAATAATTTCAGATCTTGGTATATTATTCAAACAGCAAGCAAAACGAAATAAATTAAAATGACGCTCCAAGCAAAACTAATATCATGTTGTGAATAAACATATAGCTCCAAGTAAAGTTGGCGATGAACGAAGATGAAAGAGGGCATGCCTTCGAAAGCATCCCCAAGCTTAGGATCTTCGTTGTCCTTTAGTATTACCTTGGGGTGCCTTGGGCATCCCCAAGCTTAGGATCTTTCCACTCTTTATTCCATAGTCCATCGAATCTTTACCCAAAACTTGAAAACTTCACAACACAAAACTCAACAGAAAACTCATAAGATCCGTTAGTATAAGAAAATAAATCACCACTTAGGTACTGTTGTGAACTCATTCTAAATTCATATTGGTGTAACATCTACTGTATTCCAAATTATCTATGGTTCATACCCTCCGATACTACTCATAGATTCGTCAAAATAAGCAAACAACACAATGAAAACAGAATCTGTCAAAAACAGAACAGTCTGTAGTAATCTATATCATTCCAATACTTCTGTCACTCCAAAAATTCTGAAATAAATTTGTAGACCTGAGGAATTTGTCTATTAATCATCCTCAAAAAGAATAAACCTAATCACACTCTCCATTAAAACATGGCAGCTAATCTCATGAGCGCAAAAGTTTCTGTTTTTTACAGCAAGATCGCAAAGTCTTCACCCAAGTCTTCCCAAAGGTTCTACTTGGCACAAACACTAACTAAAACATAAAACCACATATAAACAGAGGCTAGATGAATTATTTATTATTAAAAAGGAGCAAAAAGAAAAGAACAAAAATAAAATTGGGTGGCCTCCCAACAAGCGCTTATGTTTAACGCCCCTAGCTAGGCATGATGATTTCAATGATGCTCACATAAAAGATAAGAATTGAAACATAAAGAGAGCATCATGAAGAATATGACTAGTACATTTAAGTCTAACCCACTTCCTATGCATAGGGATTTTGTGAGCAAACAATTTATGGGAACAAGAATCAACTTGCATGGGAAGGTAAAACAAGCGTAGCTTCAAGATTTTCAACACATAGAGAGGAAACTTGATATTATTGCAATTCCTACAAGCATATATTCCTCTCTCATAATAATTTTCAGTATCATCATGAATGAATTCAACAATATAACCATCACATAAATCTTTCCTTTCATGATCTACAAGAATAGAAAATTTACTACTCTCGACATAAGCAAAATTCTTATTCGGAATAGTGGGAGTATCATAAGAAACTTGAATACTATAAATTGTTTCCACATTAAAAGAGTAATGTTCAGAAAAAGGGTACTCATAATCATGACAAGTTTTATAAATATAATCATCTCTACTTTTTATAGCATAAGTATCATCACAATAGTCATCATAAGTAGCAACTTTGTTCTCATCATAATCAATTGAAACCTCTTCCAAGATAGTGGAATAATTACTAAATAAAGTCATGACCTCTCCAAATGCACTTTCATAATTGTCACAATAAGATTCAACATCCTCCAAAATTGTAACACCCACAATGCGGCTATATCTCCCACGTGTCGGGGCACGACTTAGAGGCATAGCCGCATGGTAGGCATGTCGCAAGAGGGGTAATCTTTACACATCCCATGTACTGAATAAGAAAGGGATAAAGAGTCGGCTTACAATCGCCACTTCACACAATACAAAAACATATCATACATCATCTAGAATACAATCAAGGTCCGACTACGGAACCAAAACAAAGAAAGACAACCCAAATGCTAGATCCCCGATCGTCCCAACTGGGCTCCTCTACTGATCATCCGGAAAAGAAACATAGTAACAGCCTGAATCCTCATCAAACTCCCACTTGAGTTCGGTAGCATCCCCTACACTGGCATCATCGGCACCTGCATCTGTTTGGAAGTATCTGTGAGTCACGGGGACTCAGCAATCTCACACCCACGAGATCAAGACTATTTAATCTTAAGGGTAGGAAAGGGGTAGTGAGGTGGAGCTGTAGCAAGCACTAGCATATATGGTGCCTAACTTACGCAAAAGAGAGCGACAAGAGAAGCAACGCATGGTCGAGAAGCTAATAGTGATCAAGAAGAGATCCTGAAACTACTTACGTTCAAACATAACACGAGACCGTGTTCTCTTCCTGGACTCCGCCGAAAAGAGACCATCACGGCTACACACGCGGTTGATTCATTTTAATTAAGTTAAGTGTCAAGTTCTCTACAACTAGACATTAACAAATTCCCATCTGCCCATAACCACGAGCATGGCTTTCGAAAGCTCAAACCCTGCAGGGGTGTCCCAACTTAGCCCATCACAAGCTCTCACGGTCAACGAAGGATATTCCTTCTCTCGGGAAGACCCGATCAGTCTCGGAATCCCGGTTACAAGACATTTCGACAATGGTAAAACAAGACCAGCAAGACCGCCTGAATGTGCCGACAAATCCCGATAGGAGCTGCACATATCTCGTTCTCAAGGCACACAAGATAAGCTAAGCGTACAGGTATCAACATAACCCAAGTTGCCAAGGGACGGTCCCGCACGGTGCTCTGGTTCAGACCAACACTTAGAGGAGCACTGGCCAGGGGGGTTAAAATAAAGATGACCCTTGAGTCTACAGAACCCAAGGGAAGGTGATAGGTTGTTAGGCAAATGTAAAACCAAGGTTGGGCTTGCTGGAGGATTTTTATTCAAAGCGAACTGTGAAGGGGTTCCCATAACACCCGACCGCGTAAGGAACACAAAATCAAGGAACATAACACCGGTATGACGGAAACTAGGGCGGCAAGAGTGGAACAAAACACCACGCATAAGGCCGAGCCTTCCACCCTTTACCAAGTATATAGATGCATTAAACTAAATAAGAGATAATAATGATATCCCAACAATATCCATGTTTGAACATGGAACAAACTTCATCTTCACCTGCAACTAGCAACGCTATAAAAGGGGCTGAGCAAAAGCGATAACATAGCCAAACAACGATTTGCTAGGAAAGGTGGGTTAGAGGCTTGACATGGCAATATGGGAGGCATGATATAGCAAGTGGTAGGTAGCTCGGCATAGCAATAGATCAAAAAACTAGCAAGCAAAGATATAAGTGATTTCGAGGGTATGGTCATCTTGCCTGCAATGTTCTCAGAGTTGTCGAAAGCTTGATCCTCGTTAGCGTGCTCAACAGGTTCCTCGGTCACGTACTCGTCTCCCGGCTCTACCCAAGGCAAGAACACAAGCAAAGGACCAACAATTAATCACGGTGCAATGCACAAACAACATGATGCAAAACATGGCATGACATGCGGGATGTGATATGAAATGCATATGCGTGCTCCGGAAGGACAAGAATTGTAACGCCCTCGATGCGACTATAGCTCCCACGTGTCGAGGCACGACTTAGAGACATAATCGCATTGAAGGCATATGTCGCAAGTGAGGTAATATTCACACAACCCATGTAAAAGAGATACATAGTTGGCTTACAATAGCCACTTCACACAATTACATGAATAAAGCATTACATCACCCAGATAAAATCAAGGTCCGACTACGGAACCAAAATAAAAGAAGAACCCCAAATGCGACAAAGGTCCCCGATCGACCCCAACCGGGCTCCATTACTGATCGACTAGAACGGAACAACGCAAGGACAAGATCTTCATCGAGCTCCTCCTTGAGCTTGGTTGCGTCACCTGCACGGACTCAACGGCACCTGTAAACTGGTTTTGGAAGTATCTGTGAGCCACGGGGACTCAGCAATCTCGCACCCTCGCGATCAAGACTATTTAAGCTTATGGGTAAGGTAAAGGTATGAGGTGGAGCTGCAGCAAGATTCTAGCATAAATGGTGGCAAACATACGCAAATGAGAGCGAGAAGAGAAGGCAAAGCACGGTCGATAAAGGTCCGACTACGGAACAAATTGCACTCTTGACGAACACTTCGAGAAGGAATTAAATCCTTGATGAACCATCATGTAGAACCTCCATGAAGAACTCCGTTAAACAAAAGAATGATCAAACGGAAAGAAAGGGGTAGTTGAAAACACAAGGTGAAGCCTTGCAATGATTTAGATGGATCTCCGTGATAATTAGAGCTTGGAACTCCGGGAAAGAAGGATGAGCTATTGAAACGAAGAATAAGAATTACATTATGCGCATCCTTCACCAATTTAAAATTGATGACAAACAATGGAATTGGCATACTACTTATTCTCGTAGAAAAAGGATTAAGATAGATATAGCGCCAACTTGAGAAGGTCTTCAACGAACCACCGGTCGAATTGGAACAACGAATGAATTAATATGATAACGAATGACGAGAACTCTTGCTCGAACCACCGTAAGAATTGAGAAAGAATGATTAAAATATGAAGAAACACCGTGAAGGATTAGCAATTACGAAGATGCTTGAGAGGATTTAGATACATGAGAACGAAGAGATCATGAGCCGATTAAAGATCACTTGAACGAAACACCGGTAAGATTTTAGATAAAAAGAGCTGAAAGCTGAGATTGAATAATTCTGAGAAGATGACCTCCGGAGAATCAAACTGAAAAGACTCTTGAAATGCTCCGGATAGGTGAAAGAATGCTCACGATCAAAACAATTACGAGAGGATGGCAACAAGCTAGAATCACGAGTCTTTGAGAGAATGGATAAGATATGGAGGAGAAACTCTTCTTCGGTCTTCAAAGCTGAGAATGATGACGAGAAACACCACCATGAATTGTTGAGATGCTCTGGAATGAAGAAGAATGGAAAAGTTGAAAACATGATGAAAAGAATTTGGAAGATCTTGGAGAGAGGCATTTGACTGATGATAATTCATTCTTGCGTCAAACTTTGACAAGAAATTTGAGGATATCTCCAGGAAATAAGAAGAGTCAGGTAAGATCCTGGGAATAGACCTGTGGGTTAGGGCCCACTCAAAAGAAACATCGTTGAATGATTTAAAAGAGAGGTTGCACCGGTTGAATTAAATGACTTGAATGAGATAACAACCTGGAAAGATCTTGAACGAATGCAGAGTGGAAAACACGAATCTTCGAGATATCTTTAGCACTCCGGAACAAATGAATAACGAAAAGTTAATGATTGAGAGGTGCACCGGCAAGAGAAGACATTTGAAATAAGGAAAAGAATATGATCAAACACCAAAAGCTTGCTTTGAATCCACCAGAGAAGAGAACGAGTGAAGAGTGACGAACTTGAAGCTCCGTTAGAATCTTCTTGAGAATCACCAGATAAGGATATTGATTGAAAAGAATGGAGAGACTTCACATCAGTAAAATGGATACTTGATTAAGAAATCTGAGTCGTTGAACAAAAATAAGGGAGGGAGGGCGGGAAAACAAAGGCAACTTGGGAAGGATGAAACAAACACCGTTGAGAGAGCTAAGATTGGATCTTGCGGATGTTGAAATGTTCGGATCCACTTGAAGAGAAACACACCGGTGAAAAGGATTGACATGACAATCTTGATTATCATGAAGGATTGGTATTCACATCGGAGTATGAGAACACCGCTTAGGAAAAGTATGGAATCAACACTTTACTTCGAAGCAACTCGAATACCACAACTCAAAACAAAACAAAGGATTGGCTTGCAGAATAAGCCACAACAAACATATGATAGAGATTTCGTCCGAAGTTTTCGTGGTGGGGCCTACACGGGCTCGATCGTACATCACCATCATGTGCAAGGCAGTGCACATGACATACGAAGCGTCCCCAAGTCGGCATAGCCAAGGACTCTTTAAGACACAACGAGACCACTGTAAAAACCGACCGTGAATAGGCGGACCACTAGACGTCGAACCCCAATTTCATATCATACATCTATCGGAAAGATATCCTAAGAGCTACTTGAATTCCCACTTATGAAACTCCCGAAATTTTCCGGTTATGCAATCAGGTGTTGGGGATACAGGGGAAGCATAATATCTCACCCAAACTAGCAAATCCTACATCCAGCTGTATCCATCCTTCAACACATAACCAAGAAACCTTCGGAAATCATCTACCTCAACCTTCGAAAAGCATCCGTTATACAAGTTATGGCGATACTCCCGAACTCCCGCCCCAGCACTGGGTGGCGTCGAGGTTATCTCACCAACGAACTGCATAAAAGAGATTTTCGATGTCGGCATACTAAACTCAGGTATTCCATAACTACAATGATAAAATTATGGTGACAACACCTCAGAGCTCAACTCCCCGGGACACTTCCACTAAACCCCTGACAGGAGGCACCAAGACAATGTTCTCATCATAAAACCATCGGAACGATTCGAAGATACACGCGTGATCCTAAAAACAATTAGTGAAATTTGAGAAGAGAAGAGTCAAAACTCTACGTCAGGATGCCTTACCAGAGCGATGAGGAGACTGGGAAGTAAAAAAGAATTCCTAACTCTCCGATATATAATTCCTAGATGACTCAAAACATTTTTCTAGACACAACTCGGCCGCTAAAAACGATCAAGCAATGGGGCTCCTAAGGTCGGGGAAGGCTCTGAGACCAACTTGTAACGCCCTCGATGCGACTATAGCTCCCACGTGTCGAGGCACGACTTAGAGACATAATCGCATTGAAGGCATATGTCGCAAGTGAGGTAATATTCACACAACCCATGTAAAAGAGATACATAGTTGGCTTACAATAGCCACTTCACACAATTACATGAATAAAGCATTACATCACCCAGATAAAATCAAGGTCCGACTACGGAACCAAAATAAAAGAAGAACCCCAAAGCGACAAAGGTCCCCGATCGACCCCCAACTTGGCTCCACTACTGATCAACTAGAACGGAAGAACACAAAGGACAAGATCTTCATCGAGCTCCTCCTGAGCTTGGTTGCGTCATCTGCACGGACTCACGGCACCTGCAAACTAGTTTTGGAAGTATCTGTGAGCCACAGGGACTCAGCAATCTCGCACCCTCGCGATCAAGACTATTTAAGCTTATGGGTAAGGTAAAGGTATGAGGTGGAGCTGCAGCAAGCGACTAGCATAAATGGTGGCTAACATACGCAAATGAGAGCGAGAAGAGAAGGCAAAGCACGGTCGATAAAAGTATGATCAAGAAGTGATCCTATAGCAACCTACGTCAAGCATAACTCCAACACTGTGTTCACTTCCCGGACTCCGCCGAGAAGAGACCATCACGGTTACACACGCGGTTGATTCATTTTAATTAAGTTAAGGTTCAAGTTATCTACAACCGGACATTAACAAATTCCCATCTGCCCATAACCGCGGGCACGGCTTTCAAAAGTTCAAATCCCTGCAGGGGTGTCCCAACTTAGCCCATGACAAGCTCTCACGGTCAACGAAGGAATAGACCTCCTCCTGAGACATTCCGATCAGACTCGGTATCCCGGTTCTACAAGACATTTCGACAGGGTAAAACTAAACCAGCAACACCGCCCAAATGTGCCGACAAATCCCGATAGGAGCTGCACATATCTCTTTCTCAGGGCACACCGGATTGTCTAAACTTCTGGTAGGCCAGCCCAAAGTTGCCCCTGGTGGCCACCGGCGGCTGACAGTTTGGACCAACACCCAGAGGAGCACTGGCCCGGGGGGGTAAATAATGATGACCCTTGGGCTGGCCGACCCAAGGGAAAGAAAAGGCTAGGTGGCGAATGGTAAAACCAATGTTGGGCATTGCTGGAAGAGCTTTACTTAAGGCGAACTGTCAAGGGATTCCCATTATAGCCCAACCGCGTAAGGGACGCAAAATCCGGGAACATAACACCGATATGACAGAAACTAGGGCGGCAAGAGTGGAACAAAACACCAGGCATAAGGCCGAGCCTTCCACCCTTTACCAAGTATATAGATGCATTAATTAAATAAGATATATTGTGATATCCCAACGAGTAAACGTGTTCCAACAAGGAACAACATCTCCATGTTCCAACAAGGAACAAACTTCAATCTTCACCTACAACTAAGAACGCTATAAGAGGGGCTGAGCAAAGCGGTAACATAGCCAATCAACGGTTTGCTAGGACAATGTGTGTTATAGGCTTGGTTCAACAATATGGGTGGCATGATAAGCAAGTGGTAGGTATCGCAGCATAGGCATAGCAAAAGAGCGAGCATCTAGCAAACAAAGATAGTAGTGATTTCGAGGGTATGATCATCTTGCCTGAAATCCCGCAAGGAAGAAGAACGAGTCCATGAAGAAGACAAACGGAACGAAGACGAACGGTTCCTCACAAACACGACGTTATCGGAACCAATCCGAAGAAGCCCACACCGGAAAATAAGCACACAACATAGTAAACAACCAACACATGAACATGGTATGATATGCGGGATGCGGTATGCGATGCATATGCATGATTTGACAAGGAATGCATGAACCTGGCCTCAACATGGAAATCCAAGTGTGCCACTGGAAAGATGAGATGAAATCGCTTGAAAACGATATAAAGAACGATGGAAACGGAGTCACGGTTTGAAAAAAAAAGGCAAGCGATTCAAATATGACACCGGTCTGCGATAAGCAGCAAGTAGCCATCTAAATGCAACGATATGAACATGCTACAGCACCCAAACATGACAACAAAATACATGGCAGGGATGAATTAATGATGCTTAACAAAAGTCTAGCACTGAGCTACGGCCAATTCATCCATTAACAGGTTCAAACAAGCATGGCAAAAATGCATATGACAAACAGATCTCAGACTTAGTGAAATTAACACTTGTCTGGAATTTCAGATCAGGTAGCACTCTTCGGAGCAACAAAACTACATGCTACAGGAGCTGAACATGGCAAAGTAAAGCATGGCATGGAGATACTCAAAGAGTTAACAAAAGTCCCTTGGTGACCTTGAGCCAAAAGGGATCAGAAAATACAATTGCAAGCATGTGAACATAGCAAAAACATAATCAGTTTTCAGACTTAGTGAAAACTGGCACATGCTGAAATATAACTCAAGTAGGCATGTTTACGAGCTCGACGCTCTCACTACAGAGCAAGTCATGGCAAGACAAGCATACATCTATCAAGAATACACAAAATGCAAGCTAGACATGGCAAGAACAATGGCATAGCATGCACGGATAAACTACAACATCATCGGCAAAATTCCAAAAAAGTTGACAATCTGCCCAGATTCACAAAGTAGCAAAAGTAGAGCTCGATTGACTCAAGCTAGGGTGCTCCATAATTGCAAAAAAAGACATGGATGGATAGAGCACTACAAGATTAACAAAACATCCTTACTGATCATCCTCAAAAGAGGCACGGATCACTAGGAAACAACAAGAACATATGGCATCATGAGATAAAGAGCTCAAGGACTTAGTGGAATTGCTAAGTCCCTGAAAACAGAATTAGCAAGTGCACCACTTTGCAAGCTTGCACTAGTCACCACACACATCACAAAAATACATTGGTTGCACCTCTGGAAAGATGACAAAACCCTTAACAAAACATACGTACAGCATCAGGGCATATCATGCACACATTAATCATGGCAAAAATGACAAAAAGCTAAATGGAGCAGCAGATCTGACAATTAACTCAAGTTGCCCTCTTCTAACAGAATTTCGGGCATCAAGATGAACTCAAATGAAAATGATGCAATGGAATGAAATGATGTACTTTCTGAGATCAACATTTTGATATGCTATATGCATGAATCGGAGCTACGGATGCAAAGTTACGGCACGACGAACATGAGCACTTGGATCTGGAATTTCCGGGGACTTAGTGAAATTATACCTCCGCGGAAGTCAAACCGGGACGAAGTGGTACGGGACAGAGGGATCCGGATCTGGAAGGGGCGTTTGGATGGACGCGCGGGTGGATCTGATCCCGCTTCGCGGATCTCACCGGAGAAGTTCGCTGGAGACGGAGGAGACGGCCGGAGGTGAGGAGGAGCTCGCCGGTGGAGAGGGAGGCCGGCGATGGCACCGCGGCGGCGTGGCGCAAGGACGGAGGCGGGGCGTGCCTCGGCTCGGCGGAGGAGCGGGCCGGGAGGCGGCGCCCGGCGGCGCAAGTGCGGCGGCAGCGGAGCAAGTGCGGCAGTGGCGGAGCGGCGCAAGGCGAGGCTGGCGCGGTGGCGGACGAGGCGGCGGCGGCGAGGTGCCTCGGGAGCGCGGTCGGGCGGTGGTTCGGGCGACGAAGGCCGGGCAGCGGCGGATCCGAGCCCCGCGGGCCAGATCTGGGCCGCGCGGGCCCGTGGCGGCGGAGGAGAGAGGAGGAGGGCCGGCGCGGTGAGGTGGCGGCGTCTGGTTGGTCGCGGGAGGCGGAGGAGGCGACGTGGCGGCTCCCCATTGGTCCAGGTGAGGTGGCCGGGCGGTGGACATGTCCGAGCGGCGCGGGAAGAAACGTCCGGCTGCGCGCGGAGGAGGAGGTTAGGGTTCATCTGCGCGAAAATTCCGAGAGGAACACATATTTATAGGTAGAGGGAGCTAGGAGAGTCCAAATGAGGTGCGGTTTTCGGCCACGCGATCGTGATCGAACGACCGAGATGATGGAGCAGGTTTAGGTGGGTTTTGGGCCAAATTGGAAGGGTGTTGGGCTGCAACACACATGAGGCCTTTTCGGTCCCTTGGTTAACCGTTGGAGTATCAAACGAAGTCCAAATGGTACGAAACTTGACAGGCGGCCTACCGGTAGTAAACCAAGGCCGCTTGGCAAGTCTCGGTCCAATCCGGAAATGTTTAATCCCCACACATGAAAGAAAGGTCGAAAAGACCACCGGAGGAGAACGGAGTGCCGGAATGCAAAACGGACAACTGGGAAAATGCTCGGATGCATGAGACGAACATGTATGCAAATGAAATGCACATGAAGACATGATATGCAATGCATGACATGCAAGCAATGACAAGGCAACAACAGCGAATAAGTGGAGGACACGTGGCACATCGGTCTCGGGGCGTTACAAGAATGATCAAGGCATCAACTTGGAAAACCAAGTATGCCGCTGGAAAGATGAGGTGATTTCGGTCGAAATCGATATAAGGATCACCGCAAACGGATGCACTGTCTGCAAATGGCAAGCGAAACGAGAATGGTGCAAAACTGTGATTAACAGCATGATGCCACTTAGAATGCAACAAGAAACTAAGCTACTGCACTACAACATAACAACAAAGCACATGGCAATGATCTACTCAAGATGCTTGACAAAACATGAACACTGAGCTACGGCTAAAACACACTAGAACACGTTCAAACAAGCATGGCAAAAGTGCAAAAGATATCAGCTTCACAGACTGAAAATACTAACATGCCAGAAATAACATCAGGAAGCCATGTTTAGAGCAAGAAAACAACATGATATAGGAACATATCATAGCAAAAAAAGGCATGGAATGAACCTACTAAATGCATAGAACAAAAGTCCCTTACTGAACATGAGCCAAAAAGGCACAGAAGATATGATGACACCAATGTAAACATAGCAAGTTTTATTAACAGTTTTCATACTTAGCAGAAAACTAAGCTTGGCATAAACAGAATTATGAAGGCATTTTTGAGAGCTCAAAACACTCACCAAAAGGCATTGTATGACAAGATAAGCATACTAACAGTAAGTAGAAATGTTCGTGAAGCTAACCATGGCAAGAGCCAGTTCAGATCTTGCATAGATGAATAACAACAACCAAGGCAAAATTGATTAATATGTAAACAATCTGCCAGGAACATTTTATAGCAAAGGTAGAGCAAGATTAAGACATGCTAGGGCACTCCATAATTGCAAACGGGGGCATGGATGGATAGATCACAACCGTATGTTCAAAACATCCTTAATGAAGCAACTCAAAACAAGCATGGATCTCAGTGTAGCATCATGTTAACATGGCATAAAAATAACAGCAGGAAAATGACTTAGCCAAAACCTAAGTCCCTGAAAACAGCAATATCACGAAGGCTACTTTGCATGCTTTTGCTAGTCACCACATAGATCAAAAAATACATGGCAAGCACCCCTGTAAAGATGGCATGGCATAGTTCAAAACACATGTAGAGCTCATGCCCATATGAAGCACACAACAAATGTGACAAAAATGCAAAACACCCTAAACTAATAAGTAGAAGCAGTAAACAATTTATAGCACTCTTGCATCAATGATTTGGGCATCAAGATGGACTCAAACAAGCATGCCACAATGGAATGCAATGAAGATCATCTCCCAATGAACATTTTGATATATTATACATGCAAAACGGAGCTACAAGCAAGACGTTATGGCACAATGAACATGCACTCATGAGATAATATTTCTGAGGACTTAGTGGAAAACTACCAGCGCAAAAACGGGATCTAGATCGGGCCATCTCAATTCCTCCTACTGGACGGCTCCGGCAGAGGTCAGCGGCGACGGAGGAGCGGCGTGGGACTCCGGTAGGCGTCGAAGAGGCCGGGAATGGGTAGACCCGGTCGTGGGCGGCCGGATCCGGGCAAGGGCGGCGGTGGACGGAGCTCGGGGTGGCGCTGGCTGGTCTTGGAGCTTGGGGTGGCCATCCAGGGCGGCCTTCTACATCACGGCAGAGAGAGGGATATGGGCACAAGGGGAGAGGAAGGAGAGGGAGTAGGGAGGACTTGGGCGACTTGGAGGTCCGGCGACTCGCCGGACGCGGCGGCGCTCGCCAGCGCGGCTGTCGGGGCGAGGAACAACGAAGGCGAGGCGGGCGGAGGAGCTCGGGCATGGGACTCGCGGCATCCAGGTTGAATAGACAGGGGCGTATCATGAGCTTCTTTCATAACTTCCTGAATCATATCCAGGTTGTCTTTTGAAGGAACCACTAGGCATCCTTTAAAGAACAAGGTGTCATCATCTTCAACACAGAAGAATGAGGGCCTTCCTTCTGCAAGGTAGCGCTTAATCTTCTCAACTTGTGGATCATACTTCTGCAGTCTCTTGATGCTCTCCACAAGATCTGGTTCGACAACTAGGGTATTGAGGGAACCCTGGGGAATAACACATAGGTTCATCTTGCGGAACTCCTTAGGAGGGGGAGTGAGTGCACTCGGAGGAACAATATGGAGGTTCAGCTTTCTAAATTCTTCAACAAGCGAGGGCTGAACTTTTCGAACCTCAAGGTGATTGCAATATGACTTGCGGCTCAAAGCATCAGCCATTACATTAGCCTTGCATGGTGTATAGGAAATACCCAAGTCAAAGTCGGCTATGGTCTCCATCCATCTCTGCTGACGGAGGTTCAGGTCTGGCTGGGTAAACAGCTACTTCATACTTTGGTGGTCGGTGAAGTTCTCGCAACAATTACCAAGAAGGTAATGTCGCCACTGTTTCAGTGCATGTATGACAGCAGCAAGATCTAGGTCATGAACTGGGTAGTTCTCTTTGTGAGGGCGCAATTGACGAGAGGCATAGGCTATCACTCTGCGCTCTTGCATTCGGACACAGCCTAATCCTTGTCGTGAAACGTCGTAGTAAATGACGAAATCCTTCTTAGTATCTGGAGGATCAAGCACTGGGGCAGAAGTCAGCTTGTCTTTTAGTGCTTGGAAATTTTCTTGACACTTTTCTGTCCACTCTAACTTGACGCCCTTGTGAAGCAAACCAGTCAGGGGATTGGTGATCTTAGAGAAGTTCTCGACAAATCGACAGCAATAGCTCGCAAGTCCGAGAAAACATATGAATTGTTTGACATTCTTAGGAGGAGTCCAATCGAGAATAGCCTGAACTCACTTGGGGTTGATGGCAATACCATCCTTGGAGATCACATGACCAAGGTAGGTTACTTCGGGTAACCAGAACTCACACTTGGAATACTTTGCATATAGTTGATGCTCTCGAAGTTTTTCCAGAACAAGTCGAAGGTGTTCAGCATGTTATTCTTTGTTCTTGGAGTATACAAGGATATCATCCAGATAAACCACGACGAACTGGTTGAGGTATTCCATGAATATATAGTTCATCAGACGAGAGAATGTTATTGGAGCATTGGTCAAGCCGAAAGAGATGACGGTGTACTCGTATAAAGCATAGCGAGTAACGAATGTAGTCTTGGGGATATCCTCTCCACGAACCCGAATCTGGGGGTAACCCAACCTCAAATCAAGTTTAGAGAATACTGAAGAATCAGCAAGTTGATCATACAGGTCATTGATTCTGGGAAGCGGATACTTGTTGTAAATTGTTGCCTGGTTGATAGGTGGGTAATCTTGGACCAAATGATTAATTCCATCCTTCTTCTTGGCAAAAAGAGAAGGAACTCCCCAAGCAGAGGAACTAGTACGAATGAATCCCTTGTGAAGAGATTTGTCAATTTCCTCCTTAAGTTCAAGGAGTTGATGTGGCGGCATCTTGTAGGGTCGCTTGGCAATAGGAGTTGTGCCCGGTTTCAAGTCTATGACGAATTCGACAGCTCTAGCAGGGGGTATTCCTCGAATTTCTTCTGGGAAGACATATTTGAAATCACGAATGATTGGAATGTTCTTTGTTCCCTCAAGAGGTGAAGCATTTAATGCATTCAGAACTTATATCTGGTTCTCGGCATCCTGAGCTGTTCGGGCTGAGTATTGGACAGTCTGGCCAGAAGGGTGAGTGAGCTGGACTGTCTCAGCTGCATAGTCGACCAGGGTTTGGTGAGGACCCAACCAATTCATGCCCAGAATGACATCGATGGTATAAAACTTGAGGGCCATAAGTGAAGCAGTGAATACTAACCCCCCGATTTCAATGTGGTTGTTGTGGGCTATCATCGAGGTATCCCACCTGGATCCTGGGGAGCTAACCACCAGTGGAGGGTACATGTTTCTGAATGATAATTCTTGCTTGCGTGCAAATGCGTCAAAAATGAAAGAATGCGATGCTCCTAAATCAAAAAGAACAAACATTGGGACTGAATTCACTAAAAGCGTACCATTACAATTTTGGGGTCCCGTCGAGCTTCTTCAACCTTTACATGATTAACATGACCATGACTGAGTGCAGGCGTCCTGGCATTTGGGTTTCTAGGTTGACGAGCTCGTGCCTTTTGATTCTGTGTCGGGCGGCAGCTGGCAGCACGGTGCCCTGGCTGACCACACTTGCGGCATAAACCATCATTATGAGGAGGAGCTACAACACTGGACTGTCTACCCTGAATCCTTAGCTGTCTCGGCGGCAGAGGCAGACGAGGTGCAACATAAGATGGCCTTGGTGTTGGAGCAGGTCGATGATGAACATTGAGAGGGATCCAGACTCGACGTTTCTGAGCAGGCTGACTCGAGGATGGGCCAATATCTCTAGTACGCTTGAGCGACTCCTGGTACTCAGTCAGGCCAGTTTCAGTTCAGAAAGATTGGCTGACAAGCATCACAAAGTCTGTGCAATCATGAGCAACAAGTGCAAGCTTTATATCGGGATGGAGTCCTTCACGGAATTTCTCCTGCTTGCGAGCATCAGTACAGACGTCATCCGCAGCATAGCAGGATAATTCAAGGAATTTCCTCTAATATTCATCTATAGTCATTGTGCCCTGTAAGAGTTTGCGAAACTCCTTCTTCTTCTGGTCCATCATACCTTGCGGAATGTGTCTTGCACGGAAGGCTAACTGAAATTCCTGCCAAGTGGTTACAGTCTCTGCAGGCAGCATACCCCTGTGGCTTTCCCACCATTGAGCAGCTGGACCCTTCAAGTGGAATGTCGCAAAGGTGACGTAACTGGCAGGGGCAACATTAGCTGACTCCATCTCAAACAGGATGTCACGAAGCCATTCATCAGCATCCATATGATTGGTGGAGTTGCGGAAAATGGACGGGTTGAGGCGCACAAATTCTGGCAGTGTTATTGGGGGAGGCTGTTGATGAGCATTTTGGTTTGGAAACTGAGCCATTACCCCAGCCATAAACTGGTGATTCAATTCAAACTGATGCATCATTACGGCAATATAAGGTGGAGGTGGAGGATCGTCAGCCATCCTGCTAAAAACATCAGGGAGCAGTTTTCACAAGAGGTTGGACCAGGTGTATGGAGTCATTCATGATGTAACTTGAACTTGAGCAAAGGCACAGTATGTACAAAACAGTAGTCATTAAAGACATACATATACATATACAGAGCCATTTACATGTTGTTAGTATGAGTTCGGACAAGAGAATCATCCTAGACATACTAGGCGGCACGCATGCTCGCGATGGAGGGATACAACAACGAGACATAGCAAAGCCTACATCAACGTTGGAGAAAACCACAAGAGCGAGGAATCTGCAGGGGACAATGCAGGGTGCCCTCGATAAAAGGATCATGCGGCCCGTGAACAGTGTGAAGCAGATCCTGTCCCTCAATTCAAGAAAAGCGTATTACAAATCTCCAGGTGGATGTGATCACGAGAACCTAGGATAGAGTTAGAAAAATCATATAACCCGAATAGAAGAGAGATCAGATTCCCAGAGTATAGACGAGGAATAAAAGATCCTAATACCACCCAATGGCGACGTTGGCCCGTAAGCCACACAGCCATATTTAGTAAAACAGTTTTTCGATACACAAGCGTCGGCAAAAGCAACAATATCTAAGTACAGACATAAGTTAAACAAGACTGCCTTAAGAAGGCAAGCACAAACATAAACGTTCGAAGAGGCAAGGCCTCCTGCCTGGGACCTCCTAACTACTCCTGGTCTTCGGTGGCCTCCATGTAGTAGTATCCGTCGGCGGTGGCATATGGCTCCAGGGATCCACCAACTAGTTGCAACAACCGGAAAGAAGAAAGAAGGGGGAAAGGGGTAGCAAAGAAACCGTGAGTACTCATCGAAAGTACTCGCAAGCATCAGATCTAAACTAAGTATGCATTGGTATCAAAAGGAAGGGTTGTATATGTGGATTGAACTGCAGAATGCCAAAATAGAGGGGAAAGGCCTAGCCAATCAAAGGCTAGCATCTTCAAGCAGCTCCAAGCATCTTGCAGCATGTAGAAGAGTAAAGAATAGCAATTTATATTTAACAAACATGTTGTAGCATTAATGCCCAGAGATCTTCACTCGACTCCCTCCGAGAAAAAAATCTTGGGGCCACATATCTCAAGTATCCATTTCTAGTTTTAAAAGATCAGGATATAAGTCTGAACATCCGTTACCGTGGTCACGCCTATTAATAGATAATCTTCCCTACAGGGGTGCACCACATTTTCTAACACGCTTGATTACTCTGGTCAGACACACTTTTCTGAGTCAATGCCCGGCCTCGGAAGATCAACACGTTGTAGCCCTACCTAGGCTCGGCAGAGAGGTACCCGCCGGTCTACATCCTAAGCACTCCGGGGTCTGGGCCCACCGCCCATTGCACTCCGGGGCGTTGTGCGACGATCCGGGACGAGCACCACCTCATACTAGATGGCACTGGACCGACAGGCCCACAATGCTGAACTGGATGTCTGACAAAGCTTCAGCTGAAACTGTGACGTCAAGGCCCATAACTATTCTCGTGTGGTGGTTAGTGTGTAAAGGCCAAAGGCCAACTCAGAACAAATACCCAAACCTGTTAGTGCATTGGAGGCTCGCGGAGACGAGCAGAGACTCACGATAATGTGACCCTGTCGCCCCGTCTCGAGGAAATACGGCAAGGGCTGGCCCAGCCCACTCGGGGGCGGCCTGCCTGCACGGCCGTGCCTCGTAACAATCTTGCGGGTGCTCTCCGGGCTCGCTCGACTTTCCCAAAGGTCTCAGGTAAAGTCAAGGTAACCGTGTATCCATACATCAAGGGGGAAACCCGAGGAATCACCCCCGTGGATTCCACTCGATGTAATCATCAAGGTGAACGTAAGAGGAACCACCCTCGAGGTTCACACTTCAGGTGTTGCACGACAGAGCCGTATCAGGAATGGTGAAGGAGGAACCACCCTCGATGACCATGATCGAATAGCTACACTACAGAGATCTCATCGGGAGTGATCTATGAGGTTTCACCCTCGGCACTTGATGGTAACTATGCAGAGTCGGCAACAAAAGGGGCGTGATGTGATGTGAGGTGTCGGGCTCTGGTCGTCGATCTCGTTGATCGAGTCATCGATGATGAAGCAGGGGCAACAAGGACAAGGTGGGGGTCACTAATGGATTACTATCCAACCTATACTAAGCAGTTTAGGATAAGCAGGTAAGGTCCAATGAGCAGGTTAAAAAAGAAGGCTATGCATCAGAATAGGAGCAATCAATAACAGTAGCAAAATCTAATGCAAGCATGAGAGAATGGAATGCGCGATATCGGGATGATCAAGGGGGGGGGCTTGCCTGGAAGCTCCGCTAAAAGGGAAGAAGGGTCGTCGTCGATGTAGTCGATCATAGGGGCATCAGTAGCGGTCTCGGTGTCTATCGGAGAAGGAGAGGGGGAAGAAACAGTAAATATAAGGCACACAGATGCATGACATGACAATAAGTAGCACTAGGCGTGTTCTAACATAGTACCACACGATTCCGGCGAAGGGGGATAACATCCGGGAATGTTTTCCCGAAGTTTGACATATTCAGACAAACGAAACGGAGGGGAAAGGTTACATGTGCGCTATTCTAGGGGCATGTGATAGATGAACGGACCGTGTATTCGGATACGTCTTGTCGTTCTGAGCAACTTTCATGTATAAAGTAATTCCATCCGAGCTACGGATTAGTTTCCATTAATTTCCAAAGTTTTAATTCATTTTTGGAATTAACAGAATTAATTTAAATAGATAAAAGCCATTACTGTGTTAGCATGACATCAACATGATGTCATCAGTCAACAGTCTATTTGACTGGTCAAACGAGCACGTGGGTCCCGGTTGTCATTGACTAACACTAATTAACAGTTTAATTAGTTAATAAGTTAATTAGGTTAATTAATAGGATTAATGGACTTAATTAATTAATTTTAATTATTATTATTTTTTATTCTTTTTAACCCTTTTATTTTCATTTTTAGGGGTTGGGCCCCATGTGTAAGTGGCACAGGGGCTAGCGGGCACGCGGGTGTAGCGGTTGCAGGCACACGCCCGAGGGGGCGGACCCGGGTGGGTCAGATAGCAGGCGAGACCGCGGCAAGGGACAGCGCCGGCGTGGCTGGTGGGTGGTGGCCGGTGAGGCGGGAGCGCCGGCAGGTTCGTGCACGGGAGGCGGTGCTGCAGCGGGGGCAGTAGCGGCGAGCGAGGCGAGGGGCAGCTTGGGCGGAGCAGATCCGCAGCAAGGGGCGGGCGGTGGCAGCCATGGGCGCGTGCGGGGGCGAGGGTGCGATGGTGCCTGGAGCAGGGGAAGGCCGTGGTTGTGGCGGACCAGCGCACGGTGACCGTGGGACGGCGCGGGGATGCACAGGAGCGCGGGCTGGGCGCTATCTGCAACGGCGAGCGGCGGCCACGTTCGACGACGGAGACGAGGGGGAGGGGGAAACAGCGAGGGGCTCATAGCGGAGCGTAGGGGCGGCAATGGGCTCGGGGAGGCGCACGGGGTGGCGATGTTGAGGGTGTCGGCGTCTGGTCGACAACGAGGCAAAGCCATGGCGTAAGGCGGGCGTCGCGCGAAGGAGAAGAGGGACGAGGAGGCGACGGCGGGGCCGGCGTCGAGGAGTGAGGCGACGCGGTTGCCAGGGAGAGGCGGCGGGGTCGGGACGAGACCGTCAGGGGCGATGGGATTGGGGCGCTGAGCGCTGGGGCGCTCCCGATCCAGATCGTGCGATGAGGGGATGTGGATCATGGGGAGAGGGGTTAGGGTTTTGGTGCAGGTGCGGGCTAGTTATGCCAGGAGGCAGCTGGGCTGAGGCCCAGTTAGCTGGCCTTGTGGCTAGTTGGGCCAGTCGGCCCTGCGGGGGTGGGTTTCCTTTTTTGCTCTCCCCCTTTTATTTTATTTACTCTTGTCGTTTAACTTAATATTAAATTTTGAAACCGAACGTGATTGAATCATCACGGGGTTAACAACAGGGATCGCGATGACATGGCATCATTAGCATGAGATTAATGTAGCATAATTATCTGGGCGTTACACAGTGCCTCTTCCCCGACGACGTCATTGTTGTCTACTACACAACCATCTTCTTGTAGACGTTGTTGGGCCTCCAAGTGCAGAGGTTTGTAGGACAGTAGCAAATTTCCCTCAAGTGGATGACCTAAGGTTTATCAATCTGTGGGAGGCATAGGATGAAGATGGTCTCTATCAAACAACCCTGCAACCAAATAACAAAGAGTCTCTTGTGTCCCCAACACACCAAATACAATGGTTAATTGTATAGGTACACTAGTCCGGCGAAGAGATGGTGATACAAGTGCAATATGGATGGTAGATATAGGTTTTTGTAGTCTGAAAATATAAAACCAGCAAGGTAACTAATGATAAAAGTGAGCGAAAACGGTATTGCAATGCTAGGAAACAAGGCCTAGGGTTCATACTTTCACTAGTGCAAGTTATCTCAACAATAATAACATAATTGGATCATATAACTATCCCTCAACATGCAACAAAGAGTCACTCCAAAGTCACTAATAGCGGAGAACAAACGAAGAGATTATTGTAGGGTATGAAACCACCTCAAAGTTATTCCCTTCTGATCGATCTATTCAAGAGTCTGTAGTAAAATAACACAAAGCTATTCTTTTTCGTTCAATCTATCATAGAGTTCGTACTAGAATAACACCTTAAGACACAAATCAACCAAAACCATAATGTCACCTAGATACTCCAATGTCACCTCAAGTATCTGCGGGTATGATTATACGATATGCATCACACAATCTCAGATTCATCTATTCAACCAATACAAAGAACTTTAAAGAGTGCCCCAAAGTTCACGAGGTCACAGAACTCGCAAGTTGATCACCAAAACATAAATCAAGAGGATCACGTGAATATCCCATTGTCACCACAGATAAGCACATGCAAGACATACATCAAGTGTTCTCAAATCCTTAAAGACTCAATCCGATAAGATAACTTCAAAGTGAAAACTCAATTCATCACAAGAGAGTAGAGGGGGAGAAACATCATAAGATCCAAATATAATAGCAAAGCTTGCGATACATCGAAGATCGTTCACGACTCAAGAACACGAGAGAGAGAGAGATCAAATACATAGCTACTGGTACATACCCTCAGCCCCGAGGGAGAACTACTCCCTCCTCATCATGGAGAGCGCCGGGATGATGAAGATGGCCACCGGAGAGGGATTCCCCCTCCGGCAGGGTGCCAGAACGGGTCTAGATTGGTTTTCGATGGCTACAGAGGCTTGCGGCGGCAGAACTCCCGATCTAGGTTTATTTCTGGAAGTTTGGGTATATATTAGAGGTGTTGGAGTCAGGAACAAGTCAGGGGGGTCCCCGAGGCGGCACGAGGTAGGGGGCGCGCCCTCCACCCTTGTGGTGGCCTCGAGACTCTTCTGGCCCATCTTCGGTACTCCGCGGGCTTCTTCTGGTCCAAAAATGATCTCTGTGAAATTTCAGGTCAAGTGGACTCCGTTTGGTTTTCCTTTCCTGCGATACTCAAAAACAAGGAAAAAACAGAAACTGGCACTAGGCTCTAGGTTAATAGGTTAGTCCCAAAAATAATATAAAATAGCATATAAATGCATATAAAACATCTAAGGTTGATAATATAATAGCATGGAACAATCAAAAATTATAGATACATTGGAGACGTATCAGCATCCCCAAGCTTAATTCCTGCTCGTCCTTGAGTAGGTAATGATAAAAACAGAATTTTTGATGTGGAATGCTACCTAACATATTTATCCATGTAATTTTCTCTTATTGTGCGAAGAATATTCAAATCCATAAGATTCAAGACAAAAGTTTAATATTGACATAAACAATAATAATAATACTTCAAGCATACTAACAGCAATCATGTCTTCTCAAAATAACATGGCCAAAGAAAATCATATAGTCTGGCTATGCTCTATCTTCATCCACACAAAATATTTAAATCATGCACAACCCCGATGACAAGCCAAGCAATTGTTTCATACTTTTGATGTTCTCAAACTGTTTCAATCTTCACGCAATACATGAGGCGTGAGCCATGGACATAACACTATAAGTGGAATAGAATGGTGGTTGTGGAGAAGACAAAAAGGAGAAGATAGTCTCACATCAACTAGGTGTATCAATGGGTATGGAGATGCCCATCAATAGATATCAATGTGAGTGAGTAGGGAATTGCCATGCAACAGATGCACTAGAGCTATAAGTGTATGAAAGCTCAACAAAAGAACTAAGTGGGTGTGCATCCAACTTGCTTGCTCACGAAGACCTAGGGCATTTTGAGGAAGCCCATCATTGGAATATAGAAGCCAAGTTCTATAATGAAAATTCCCACTAGTATATGAAAGTGACAACATAGGAGACTCTCTATCATGAAGATCTGGTGCTACTTTGAAGCACAAGTGTGGTAAAAGGATAGTAGCATTGTCCCCTTCTCTCTTTTTCTCTCATTTTTTGGGGCCTTCTCTTTTTTTGGCCTTCTCCTTTTTTTCTTTTTTTCGTCGGAGTCTCATCCCGCTTGTGGGGGAATCATAATCTCCATCATCCTTTCCTCACTTGGGACAGTGCTCTAATAATGATGATCATCACACTTATATTTACTTACAACTCAAAAAATTACAACTCGATACTTAGAACAAGATATGACTCTATATGAATGCCTCCGGCAGTGTACCGGGATGTGCAATGACTCATGAGTGACATGTATGAAAGAATTATGAACGGTGGCTTTGCCACGAATACGATGTCAACTACATGATCATGCAAAGCAATATGACAATGATGAAGCGTGCCATAATAAATGGAACGGTGGAAAGTTGCATGGCAATATATCTCGGAATGGCTACAGAAATGCCATAATAGGTAGGTATGGTGGCCGTTTTGAGGAAGGTAATGGTGGGTGTATGGTACCAGCGAAAGTTGGGTGGCACAAGAGAGGCTAGCAATGGTGGAAGGGTGAGAGTGCTTATAATCCATGGACTCAACATTAGTCATAAAGAACTCACATACATATTGCAAAAAACTATTAGTTATCGAAACAAAGTACTACGCGCATGCTCCTAGGGGGGTAGCTTGTAGGAAAACACCATCGCTCGTCCCGGCCGCCACTCATAAGACAATCAAAAAATAAATCATGCCTCCGACTTCATCACATAATGGTTCACCATACGTGTATGCTAAGGGAATCACAAACTTTAAACACAAGTATCTCTCAAATTCACAACTACTCAACTAGCATGACTCTAATATCACCATCTTCATATCTTAAAACAATCATCAAAGAATCAAATTCTCATAGTATTCAATGCACTTTATATGAAAGTTTTTATTATAACCCTCTTGGATGCCATCATATTTAGGACTAGTTTCATAACCAAAGCAAATTACCATGTTATTCTAAAGACTCTCAAAATAATATAAGTGAAGCACGAGAGTTCATCTATTTCTATAAAATAAAACCACCACCATGCTCTAAGAGGATATAAGTGAAGCACTAGAGCAAATGACAAACTACTCCGAAAGATATAAGTGAAGATCAATGAGTAGTCGAATAATTATGCAACTATGTGAAGACTCTACTCTCTAACATAATTTCAGATCTTGGTATATTATTCAAACAGCAAGCAAAACGAAATAAATTAAAATGATGCTCCAAGAAAAACTCATATCATGTGGTGAATAAACACATAGCTCCAAGTAAAGTTGGCGATGAACGAAGATGAAAGAGGGCATGCCTTCCAAAGCATCCCCAAGCTTAGGATCTTCATTGTCCTTTAGTATTACCTTGGGGTGCCTTGGGCATCCCCAAGCTTAGGCTCTTGCCACTCTTTATTCCATAGTCCATCGAATCTTTACCAAAAACTTGAAAACTTCACAACACAAAACTCAACAGAAAACTCATAAGATCCGTTAGTATAAGAAAATAAATCACCACTTAGGTACTGTTGTGAACTCATTCTAAATTCATATTGGTGTAACATCTACTGTATTCCAAATTATCTATGGTTCATACCCTCCGATACTACTCATAGATTCGTCAAAATAAGCAAACAACACAATGAAAACAGAATCTGTCAAAAACAGAACAGTCTGTAGTAATCTGTATCATTCCAATACTTCTGTCACTCCAAAAAATTCTGAAATAAATTTGTAGACCTGAGGAATTTCTATTAATCATCCTCAAAAAGTAATCAACCTAAATCACACTCTCCAGTAAAAACATGGCAGCTATTCTCATGAGCGCAAAAGTTTCTGTTTTTTACAGCAAGATCGCAAAGTCTTCACCCAAGTCTTCCCAAGGTTCTACTTGGCACAAACACTAATTAAACAAATAAAACCACATCTAAACAGAGGCTAGATGAATTATTTATTACTAAACAGGAGCAAAAAGCAAAGAACAAAAATAAACTTGGGTGCCTCCCAACAAGCGCTATCGTTTAACGCCCCTAGCTAGGCATGATGATTTCAATGATGCTCACATAAAAGATAAGAATTGAAACATAAGAGAGCATCATGAAGAATATGACTAGCACATTTAAGTCTAACCCACTTCCTATGCATAGGGATTTTGTGAGCAAAACAATTTATGGGAACAGAATCAACTTGCATAGGAAGGTAAAACAAGCATAAACTTCAAGAATTTTCAACACATAGAGAGGAAACTTGATATTATTGCAATTCCTACAAGCATATGTTCCTCCATCATAATAATTTTCAGTAGCATCATGAATGAATTCAACAATATAACCACATAAAGCATTCTTTTCATGATCTACAAGCAATAGAAAATTTTACTTACTCTCCACATAAGCAAAATTCTTATTCGGAATAGTGGGAGTATCATAAGAACTCGAATACTATAAATTGTTTCCACATTAAAAGAGTAATGTTCAGAAAAAGGGTACTCATAATCATGACAAGTTTTATAAATATAATCATCTCTACTTTTTATAGCATAAGTATCATCACAATAGTCATCATAAGTAGCAACTTTGTTCTCATCATAATCAATTGAAACCTCTTCCAAGATAGTGGAATAATTACTAAATAAAGTCATGACCTCTCCAAATGCACTTTCATAATTGTCACAATAAGATTCAACATCCTCCAAAATTGTAACACCCACAATGCGGCTATATCTCCCACGTGTCGGGGCACGACTTAGAGGCATAGCCGCATGGTAGGCATGTCGCAAGAGGGGTAATCTTTACACATCCCATGTACTGAATAAGAAAGGGATAAAGAGTCGGCTTACAATCGCCACTTCACACAATACAAAAATATATCATACATCATCCAGAATACAATCAAGGTCCGACTACGGAACCAAAACAAAGAAAGACAACCCCAAATGCTAGATCCCTGATCGTCCCAACTGGGCTCCTCTACTGATCATCCGGAAAAGAAACATAGTAACAGCCTGAATCCTCATCGAACTCCCACTTGAGTTCGGTAGCATCCCCTGCACTGGCATCATCGGCACCTGCATCTGTTTGGAAGTATCTGTGAGTCACGGGGACTCAGCAATCTCACACCCACGAGATCAAGACTATTTAAGCTTAAGGGTAGGAAAGGGGTAGTGAGGTGGAGCTGCAGCAAGCACTAGCATATATGGTGCCTAACTTACGCAAAAGAGAGCGACAAGAGAAGCAACGCATGGTCGAGAAGCTAATAGTGATCAAGAAGAGATCCTGAAACTACTTACGTTCAAACATAACACGAGACCGTGTTCTCTTCCCGGACTCCGCCGAAAAGAGAACATCACGGCTACACACGCGGTTGATTCATTTTAATTAAGTTAAGTGTCAAGTTCTCTACAACTAGACATTAACAAATTGCCATCTTCCCATAACCATGAGCATGGCTTTCGAAAGCTCAAACCCTGCAGGGGTGTCCCAACTTAGCCCATCACAAGCTCTCACGGTCAACGAAGGATATTCCTTCTCTCGGGAAGACCCGATCAGTCTTGGAATCCCGATTACAAGACATTTCGACAATGGTAAAACAAGACCAGCAAGACCGCCCGAATGTGCCGACAAATCCCGATAGGAGCTGCACATATCTCGTTCTCAGGGCACACAAGATAAGCTAAGCGTACAGGTATCAACATAACCCAAGTTGCCAAGGGACGGTCCCGCACGGTGCTCTGGTTCAGACCAACACTTAGAGGAGCACTGGCCAGGGGGGTTAAAATAAAGATGACCCTTGAGTCTACAGAACCCAAGGGAAGGTGATAGGTTGTTAGGCAAATGTAAAACCAAGGTTGGGCTTGCTGGAGGATTTTTATTCAAAGCGAATTATGGGGGGTTCCCATAACACCCGGCCGCGTAAGGAACGCAAAATCAAGGAACATAACACCGGTATGACGGAAACTAGGGCGGCAAGAGTGGAACAAAACACCACGCATAAGGCCGAGCCTTCCACCCTTTACCAAGTATATAGATGCATTAAACTAAATAAGAGATAATAATGATATCCCAACAATATCCATGTTTGAACATGGAACAAACTTCATCTTCACCTACAACTAGCAACGCTATAAGAGGGGCTGAGCAAAAGCGATAACATAGCCAAACAACGATTTGCTAGGAAAGGTGGGTTAGAGGCTTGACATGGCAATATGGGAGGCATGATATAGCAAGTGGTAGGTAGCTCGGCATAGCAATAGATCAAAAAACTAGCAAGCAAAGATATAAGTGATTTCGAGGGTATGGTCATCTTGCCTGCAATGTTCTCAGAGTTGTCGAAAGCTTGATCCTCGTTAGCGTGCTCAACAGGTTCCTCGGTCACGTACTCGTCTCCCGGCTCTATCCAAGGCAAGAACACAAGCAAAGGACCAACAATCAATCATGGTGCAATGCACAAACAACATGATGCAAAACATGGCATGACATGCGGGATGTGATATGCAATGCATATGCGTGATCCGGAAGGACAAGAATGATCAAGGCATCAACTTGGAAAACCAAGTATGCCACTGGAAAGATGAGGTGATTTTGGTCGAAATCAATATAAGGATCACTAGAAACGGATGCATGGTTTGCAAATGGCAAGCGAAAGGAGAATGGTGCAAAACTGTGATTAACAGCATGATGCCACTTAGAATGCAACAAGAAACTAAGCTACTGCACTCCAACATAACAACAAAGCACATGGCAGTGATCTACTCAAGATGCTTGACAAAACATGAACACTGAGCTACGGCTAAAACACACTAGAACAGGTTCAAACAAGCATGGAAAAAGTGCAAAAGATATCAGCTTCACAGACTGAAAATACTAACATGCCAGAAATAACATCAGGAAGCCATGTTTAGAGCAAGAAAATAACATGCTATAGGAACATATCATAGCAAAAAAAAGGCATGGAATGAACCTACTAAATGCATAGAACAAAAGTCCCTTACTGAACATGAGCCAAAAAGGCACAGAAGATATGATGGCACCAATATAAACATAGCAAGTTTTATTAACAGTTTTCATACTTAGCAGAAAACTAAGCATGGCATAAACAAAATTATGAAGGCATTTTTGTGAGCCCAAAACACTCACCACAAGGCATTGTATGACAAGATAAGCATACTAACAGTAAGAAGAAATGTTCATGAAGCTAACCATGGCAAGAGCCAGTTCATATCATGCATGGATGAATAACAACAACCAAGGCAAAATTGATTAACATGTAAACAATCTGCCAGGAACATTTTATAGCAAAAGTAGAGCAAGATTAAGACATGCTAGGGCACTCCATAATTGCAAACGGGGGCATGGATGGATAGATCATAACCGTATGTTCAAAACATCCTTAATGAAGCAACTCAAAACAAGCATGGATCTCACTGTAGCATCATGTTGACGTGGCATAAAAATAACAGCAGGAAAATGACTAAGATAAAACCTAAGTCCCTGAAAACAGCAATATCACGAAGGCTACTTTGCATGCTTTTGCTAGTCACCACATAGATCAAAAAATACATGGCAAGCACCCCTGTAAAGATGGCATGGCATAGTTCAAAACACATGTAGAGCTCATGCCCATATGAAGCACACAACAAATGTTACAAAAATGCAAAACACCCTAAACTGATAAGTAGAAGCAGTAAACAATTTATAGCACTCTTGCATCAATGATTTGGGCATCAAGATGGACTCAAACAAGCATGCCACAATGGAATTCAATGAAGATCATCTCCCAATGAACATTTTGATATATTATACATGCAAAACGGAGCTACAAGCAAGACGTTACGGCACAATGAACATGCACTCATGAGATAATATTTCTGTGGACTTAGTGGAAAACTACCAGCACAAAAACGGGATCTAGATCGGGCCAGCTCCATTCCTCCTACTGGACGGCTCCGACAGAGGTCAACGGCGACGGAGGAGCGGCGTGGGACTCCGGTAGGCATCGGAGAGGCCGGGAATGGGTAGATCCGCTCGTGGGCGGCCGGATCCGGGCAAGGGCGGCAGGGGACGGAGCTCGGGGCGGCGCTGGCTGGTCTTGGAGCTTGGGGTGGCCATCCATGGGGGCCTTCTGTATCACGAGAGAGAGAGGGATATGGGCACAGGGGAGAGGAAGGAGAGGGATTAGGGAGGACTTGGGCGACTTGGAGGTCCGGCGACTCGCCGGATGCGGCGGCGCTCGCCAGCGCGGCTGTCGGGGCGAGGAGCAACGAAGGCGAGGCGGGCGGAGGAGCTCGGGCACGGGACTTGCGGCATCGGGCGGACGGATCTGGGCCCGGCGCGGCCCGGCGCGAGCTCTGGGTGGGCCGAGCCGGCCTGCGGTGGCGGGGAGGCGCGTCAGACGCGTGGCAGACACGGAGTGGGTGCGGGTGGCGGCGAGATGACGTGGCGTCTCTGGATTGGTTTGTGCGACGTGGAGGCTGGGCATGTCCGGCCGGAGTTGGACGTGTCCGGCGGCACGAGCATGAAGATATCTAGGGTTTGGACGGCGATTTTGGACGGGGGAGACCTTTATATAGGTAGAGGGAGGTAGGAATGTCCGAATGAGGTGCGGTTTTCGCCCACACAATCGTGATTCGATGGCAGGGGGCATGGAGATGGTTTAGATCGGATATTGGGCTCTTTTGGAGGGGTGTTGGGCTGCAACACAAAGAGGCTTTTGCGGTTACCCTGTTAACCGTTGGGGCATCAAGCAGCCTCCAAATGAAACGAAATTTGACAGGCGGTCTACCGGTGATGTACCAAGGCCACTTGACAAATCTTGGGCCATTCCGAGAACATTTAACTCCCGCTCACGAAAAGAGACAAGAGGGGTGCGCCGAGTGCATGTGGGAGTGTCAGATTACGAAATGAACAACGGGGAAAATGCTCAGATGCATGAGACGAACATGAATGCAAATGCGATGCACATGATGACATGATAAGATGCAACCCGCAAGCAAATGACATGGCAACGAGGGCGAAAAACTGGGAGACACTTGGCGCATCGGTCTCGGGGCGTTACGACACTCCACAACTACGAGAGGATCTCGTCCCGAGATCTGGGATGGCACCGGAGAGAAACAGAAGAGGAAGAGAAGAGGTAAAACTAAGTTGCTTCTTTGACAAATGAGTGAAACAAAAGAACCTTAAGAGGTTGAAAACTTGAAAGAAATAATACAACAGAGATGAACGAAGTTGAAAACACTCCGTTAGAAAAGAGGAACAAGGAACATTACTTGAACCTTGTAGGTTGAAAGACATAAGAAAAAGTGTTGCAATGGATAGAAAGTACATGCAAGCACTCCGGTAGAAATGATATGTACAAGGAAACAGTAAAGATCAATTACGACAACACTCCGGTTAAACAAGATAGAGAAGGAATAAGAATGGTGTAATTTGGACAGCACTCCGACTGTAAATGGAAGGAATTCAACATGATCTTGACAAGATGAGAGGATACTTGATGAAACCAACAACAAACTGCCTCCAGAACTATTGAAAGAATGGCACAAGGGCTAATAAAGATTCCAGACAGCACTCCGGTTGAGAAGGGAGGCAAAACTTGATAAGATGAAAGAGCTTGAATGAAGGACATGACACTCCGGTTGAATGGATAAGCAAAAGGAAAGAACATGATCTTTGACAAAAATGGGATGATGGGTGAAGAGAGCAACATCACAATGCCTCTAGAACGAAAGAATAGAAGTTGGATCGTTGGAATGCAAAGAATTGAGAAGAAAATGATAACTTCTCCCACAAATGAGTTTGGCAAGCACCCTTCCAAGAAGGTTATAACGGGGTTGTTGGAAAACCAACAACGAAAAAGAACAAGCTTGTAGTGGGCTTATGCAGAACATCTCAAAACTATGAGGTGAAATTCTTCCACTAACGGAAACAGAAGATTGGATTTATTTCAACAAGGAGACTAGAAACTTATTTCACCGGGAGGATAAATCAAGAACTTGGATCATTTATAAGCACCATAAATAGCAACAATCCTTAGGGAAAGCTTTAGGTGAAATATAACCCAAGATAACTCCAATGAAGAGATTGATGGGTTGCAAAGGATCTCATGAACGAATTGAAAATGATGGGTTTAAAATATGTCATTCCGGACAACTTATGAATCATGAAACATGAAGGGAAATTAACAAGAATGACATAACACCATCTCAAGAGATAAGGTAGGAAGAAGTGCACTTTGGAATGCATGATGAAGAATACTTTAACTTCTCAAAACAAAACATGTGTTGAACAACATGTTTATTGGAGAGTATAGCTAAACGGATCATAAATTCGATAGAAATCTTGAGGACAATTGAAGAATGAAAGGAATCCTTGACGAACCAGCAAGTTGAGCCATCGTGAGAACTCCGGTCATAAAAGAATGGTCAAACGAAAATAAGGATGAAAAGAATAAGGTTGAAGCCTTGCAATGATTGGATGGATCTTCGCGATGATATAACCGAGAAAACTTGTAACTCTGGAAAGAAAGATGAACAAATGAAATCAAGAATCTTGATGAACCTCCGGAATAAGGAATTAATCACTTGGATGAAACAAGGATAAGAATTACATTATGTGTATCCTTCACCAATTTAAATTGATGACAAGCAGCGGATTTGGCATACTACTTATTCTCGTAGAAAGGATTAAGATAGATATAGCGTAAACTTGAAAAGGTCTTCAACGAACCGCCGGTAGGATTGGAAAGATCGAATTTATCTATATGATAACGAAGGAAGAGAACTCTTGAATGAACCACCGTAAGAATTGAAAATGAATGAAGAAAAGATTAAGAAACACCGGGAAGAATTATAAAAAGAATGCAAATACTTGAGAGAATTTAGATACACGACAACGAATAGATCACGAGCTGATTAGAGAATACTTGAGCAGTGCACCGATACGATTTGGAGAATGAGAGTTGAAAGCTGAGAATGAGTAAACTCGAAATGATGGCCTCCGGAGAGTCAAACTGAAAAGACTCTTGAATTGCTCCGAATGGGTGAAAAGAATATCTCACAATCGAAAATAATTGTGAGGATGGCATAAAGCTAGCACCATGAATCTTGAAGAGAATGGAGCAAGATTTAAGAGAAACACTTCTTCAGTCTTCAAATGCAGAGAATGACGATGAGAAACACCACCATGAATTGTTGAGGCACTCCAGAAGGATTAAAAGAGTAAAGGTTGAGCCAAAAATGAAAAGAATTTGAAAGATCTTGGAGAAATACATATGAGTGATGATAATTCATTCTTACGTCAAACTTGGAGAAGAATTTGAGAGTAGCTCCGGAAAAAGAAGAGTCTGGTAAGATCCTGGAAAAGACCTGTGGATTAGGGCCCACTCAAGAGAAACACCGTTGAACGATTTAAAATAGAGAATGCGTCGGTTGAATTAAATGGCTAGAATGAGATAACAACCTCAAAATAACTTGAGTGGATTGATAATAGAACACAAGTCTTCTAAGATATCTTTAGCACTCCGAAACAATTGAATAACGAGAAGTGGATAATTAAGAGGTGCACCGGCATAAGAAAGTATATGAAAGGAAGAAAGGGATATGGTCAACACCGAAAGCTTGAATTGAATCCACTGGAGAAGAAAAAGAATGACGAATGATGAACTTGAAGCTCCGTTAGAATCTTCATGAGCAACACCGGGTAAGAACATTGACAGAAAAGAATGGAGAGGCTTCACATCCATAAGATGGGAACTTTATTAAGAAATCCGAGTCCTTGAAAAAAAAAAGGGGGGGGGGGGGGGGAAAACAAAGACAACTTGGGATGGATGAAACGAACATCACTGAGAAAAAGCTTAGAATTGATCTTGCAGATGTTGAAATGATCGGATCCACCTGAAGAGAAACACGTCGGTTGAAAAGAATTGACATGACAACCTCGATGATCAAGAAGGATTAGTATTCACATAGAAATGTGAGAACACCACTTAGGAAAGGTATGGAATCAACACTTGACATTGAAGCAACTCGAATACCACAACTCAAAACAAAACAAAGGATTGGCTTGCAAAATAAGCCGGAACAAACATATGATAGACACCATGTCATATCATGTTTCTGTTGGAAAGAATTCCTACGAGCTACTTGAATTCCCACTTATAAACTCTTCAAACTTTCTGGTTATGCAATCAGGTGTTGGGGATACAGGGGAAGCATAATATCTCACCCAAACTAACAATACCTACATCCAGTTGTATCCATCCTTCAACACATAACCAAGAAACCTTCGGAAATCGTGTACCTCAACATTCGAAAAGCATTCGTTATACGAGTTATGGCAATAGTCCCGAACTCCTGCCCCAGTACTCGGTGGCGTCGAGGTTATCTCACCAACAACTGCATAAAAGAGATTTTCGATGTCGGCGAAACTCAAGTATTCCAGAACTTCAACGATAAAATTGTGACAAAAACACCTCGGAGCTCAACTCCCCGGGACACTGCCACAACCCCTAAATGTCAGGATGCACCAAGAACAATGTTCTCGTCACAAAACCATCGGAACGGTTACAAGATACCCGCGTGATCCTAAAAAATCCGTGAAATTTGAGGAGAGAAGAGTCGAAACTCTATGTCAGGAGGCCTCACCAGGGCGACGAAGGGACTGAGGAGTAAAAAGACTCAAAATATTTTCTTCTAGACTCAACAACGTCATCGATTCGATCAAGCAGGGGCTCCTAAGTCAGGGAAGGCTCTGATACCAACTTGTAACACCGACAATGCGGCTATATCTCCCACGTGTCGGGGCATGACTTAGATGCATAGCCGCATGGTAGGCATGTCGCAAGAGGGGTAATCTTTACACATCCCATGTACTGAATAAGAAAGGGATAAAGAGTCAGCTTACAATCGCCACTTCACACAATACATAAATATATCATACAGCATCCAGAATACAATCAAGGTCCGACTACAGAACCAAAACAAAGAAAGACAACCCCAAATGCTAGATCCCCGATCGTCCCAACTGGGCTCCTCTACTGATCATCCGGAAAAGAAACATAGTAACGGCCCGAATCCTCGTTGAACTCCCACTTGAGTTCGGTAGTGTCCCCTGCAATGGCATCATCGGCACCTGCATCTGTTTGGAAGTATCTGTGAGTCACGGGGACTCAGCAATCTTACACCCGCGAGATCAAGACTATTTAAGCTTAAGGGTAGGAAAGGGGTAGTGGAGTGGAGCTGCAGCAAGCACTAGCATATATGGTGGCTAACTTACACAAAAGAGAGCGAGAAGAGAAGCAACGCACGGTCGAGAAGCTAATAGTGATCAAGAAGAGATCATGAAACTACTTACGTTCAAACATAACACGAGACCGTGTTCTCTTCCCGGACTCCGCCGAAAAGAGACCATCACGGCTACACACGCGGTTGATTCATTTTAGTTAAGTTAAGTGTCAAGTTCTCTACAACCGGACATTAACAAATTCCCATCTGCCCATAACCGCGGGCACGGCTTTCGAAAGTTCAGACCCTACAGGGGTGTCCCAACTTAGCCCATCACACGGTCAATGAAGGATATTCCTTCTCCCGGGAAGACCCGATCAGTCTCGGAATCACGGTTACAAGACATTTCGATAATGGTAAAACAAGACTAGCAAGACCGCCCGAATGTGCCGACAAATCCCGATAGGAGCTGCACATATCTCGTTCTCAGGGCACACCGGATAAGCTAAGCGTACAGGTACCAACATAACCCGAGTTGCCAAGGGACGGTCCCGCATGGTGCTCTGGTTCGGACCAACACTTAGAGAAGCACTGGCCCGGGGGGTTAACATAAAGATGACCCTTGAGTCTGCAGAAACCAAGGGAAGGTGATAGGTTGTTAGGCAAATGTAAAACCAAGGTTGGGCCTTGCTGGAGGAGTTTTATTCAAAGCAAACTGTCAAGGGATTCTCATAACACCCAACCGCGTAAGGAACGCAAAATCAAGGAACATAACACCGGTATGACGGAAACTAGGGTGGCAAGAGTGGAACAAAACACCAGGCATAAGGCCGAGCCTTCCACCCTTTACCAAGTATATAGATGCATTAAACTAAATAAGAGATAATAATGATATCCCAACAATATCCATGTTCCAACATGGAACAAACTTCATCTTCACCTACAACTAGCAACGCTATAAGAGGGGCTGAGAAAAAGCGGTAACATAGCCAAACAATGGTTTGCTAGGAAAGGTGGGTTAGAGGCCTGACATGGCAATATGGGAGGCATGATATAGCAAGTGGTAGGTAGCGCGACATGGCAATAGAGCGAACAACTAGCAAGCAAAGATAGAAGTGATTTCGAGGGTATGGTCATCTTGCCTGCAATGTTCTCAGAGTTGTCAAAAGCTTGATCCTCGTTAGCGTACTCAACAGGTTCCTCGGTCACGTACTCGTCTCTCAGCTCTACCCAAGACAAGAACACAAGCAAAGGACCAACAATCAATCATGGTGCAATGCACAAACAACATGATGCTAAACATGGCATGACATGAGGGATGTGATATGCAATGCATACGTGTGCTCTGGAAGGACAAGAATGATCAAGGCATCAAATTGGCAAACCAAGTATGCCTCTGGAAAGATGAGGTGATTTTGGTCGAAATCGATATAAGGATCACCGGAAACGGATGCACAGTTTGCAAATGGAAAGCGAAACAAGAACGATGCAAAACTGTGATTAACACCATGATGCCACTTAGAATGTAACAACAAACTAAGCTACTGCACTCCAACATAACAACAGAGCACATGGACGTGATCTACTCAAGATGCTTGACAAAACATGAACACTGAGCTACGACTAAAACACACTAGAAGAGGTTTAAACAAGCATGGCAAAAGTACAAAAGATATCAGCTTCACAGACAGTGAAAATACTAACATGCCAGAAATAACATCAGGAAGCCATGTTTAGAGCAACCCAACAACATGCTACAGGAACATATCATAGCAAAAAAGGCATGGAATGAACCTATTAAATGCATAGAACAAAAGTCCCTTACTGAACATGAGCCAAAAATGTACAGAAGATATGATGGCACCCATGTAAACATAGCATGTTTTATTAACAGTTTTCAGACTTAGCAAAAAACAGAGCATAGCATAAACAGAATTATGAAGGCATCTTTGCGAGCTCAAAACACTCACCACAAGGCATTGTATGAAAAGATAAGCATACTAACATCAATAAGAAATGTCCATGAAGCTAACCATGGCAAGAGCCAGTTCATATCATCCATGGATCAATAGCAACAACCAAGGCAAAATTGATTAACATGTAAACAATCTGCCAGGAACATTTTATAGCAAAAGTAGAGCAAGATTAAGACATGCTAGGGCACTCCATAATTGCAAACAGAGGCATGGATGGATAGATCATAGCCATATGTTCAAAACATCCTTAATGAAGCAACTCAAAACAAGCATGGATCTCACGTAGCATCATGTTTACATGGCATAAAAATAACAGCAGGAAAATGACTTAGCCAAAACCTAAGTCCCTGAAAACAGCAATATCACGAAGGCTACTTTGCATGCTTTTGCTAGTCACCACATAGATAAAAAAATACATGGAAAGGACCCCTGTAAAGATGGCATGGCATAGTTCAAAACACATGTAGAGCTCATGCCCATATGAAGCACACAACAAATGTGACAAAAATGACAAAACACCCTAAACTGATAAGTAGAAGCAGTAAACAATTTATAGCACTCTTGCATCAATGATTTGGGCATCAATAGGGACTCAAACAAGCATGCCACAATGGAATGAAATGAAGATCATCTCCCAATGAACATTAGATATATTATACATGCAAAACGGAGCTATGAGCAAGAAGTTACGGCACGATGAACATGCACACATGAGATGATATTTTTGAGGACTTGGTGGAAAACTACCAGCGTGAAAACGGGATCTAGATCGGGCCAACTCCATTCCTCCTACTAGACGGCTCTGGCGGAGGTCAACGGCGACGGAGGGGCGATGTGGGACTCCGGTAGGCGTCGGAGAGGCCGGGAATAGGTAGATCCGGTCGTAGGCGGCCGGATACGGGCCAGGGCGGCAGTGGACGGAGCTCTGGGCGGCGCTGGCTGGTCTTGGAGCTTGGGGTGGCCATCCATGGTGGCCTTCTGCATCACGGGAGAGAGAGGGAGATGAGCACGGGGGAAGAGGAAGGAGAGGGAGTAGGGAGGAGCTGCGCGACCTGGAGGTCCGGCGACACGCCGGATGCGGCGGTGCTCGCCGGCGCGGCTGCCGGGGCGAGGAGCAACGAAGGCGAGGCGGCCGGAGGAGCTCGGGCACGGGACTCGCGGCATCGGGCGGATGGATCCGGGCCTGGCGCGGCCCGGCGCAGGCTCCGGGTGGGCCGAGCCGGCCCGCGGTAGCGGGGGAGGCGCGTCGGACGTGTGGCAGACACGGAGTGGGTGCGCGTGGCGGCAAGATGACGTGGCGTCTCCGGATTGATCCGGGCGATGTGGAGGCTGGACATGTCCAGCCGGAGTTGGACGTGTCCGGCGGCGCAAGGATGAAGATAGCTAGGGTTTGGACTGCGATTTTGGACGGGGGAGACCTTTATATAGGTAGAGGGAGGTAGGAATGTCCAAATGAGGTGCGGTTTTCGCCCACACGATCGTGATCTGACGGCGGGGGACATGGAGATGGTTTAGATGGGTTATTGGGCTCTTTTGGAGGGGTGTTGGGCTGCAACACAAAGAGGCGTCAAAGGCCTCCAAATGAAATGAAATTTGGCAGGCGGTCTACCGGTGATGTACCAATGCCACTTGACAAATCTCGGGCCATTCCGAGAACGTTTAACTCCCGCTCACGAAAAGAGACAAGAGGGGTGCGCCGGGTGCATGTGGGAGTGTCGGCTTACGAAACGAACAATGGGGAAAATGCTCGGATGCATGAGACGAACATGAATGCAAATGTGATGCACATTATGACATGATAAGATGCAACACGCAAGTGAATGACATGGCAACGAAGGCGAAAAACTGGGAGACACCGGCGCATCGGTCTCGAGGCGTTACAAAAATAGTGGGATCATTACTTCCTAAAGTTGTCACTCTTCCAAAGCCACTTTCATCAATATAACCATCATAAATAGGAGGCATGCTATCATCATAATAAATATGCATATCAAAACTTGGGAGGTTAAGTATATCATATTCATGAAACATAGCATCCCCAAGCTTGGGACAAACATTAATTGCAACAAATAAATTCTCAAACATGTCATTCTTATCAAACATATCGTCCCCAAGCTTGGGCCTTTTCATATCATAAGCATAATCACTCTCATCATTAATAGTATGGATAGCACCAATAGTATAGCAATTATCATCATCACAATGAGTAATAGGAGCAACATCATTTGGGAGAGATACCTGTTTACCTTTGCTTCTCCGTCTTTTCTTTTTATTCTTCACATTAAGCACGGGTTTAACCCTCTTTTTGGAGCTCCTTATTAATGAGATTGGTTGAATAGAAGGCTCCTCCTCGTTACCTGATTCATCATAAGAAATAATAGGAGGATATTGGGAAGTCTCTTCCCTTTCATTAGTATTCTCATCATCTTCTATTTGTTTTCTTGTCTTTATATAATTGGCAATATAAGGATTTTCAATGCAATTCACTGCACAATACATATAAATTTCCTGTAGATCAAATCAAGAACTTTATCAAGGACAAATTCTAGAAGATCCTTAGTTATATGTTTCATTTCTTCATAAACCAAAAGCAAACTAAGTTCATCATGATGTGCACGGGAAATCAAGTCATCACAATTTTTGGACACGATTCGATCATGAAACAATTTGCATTGGATATTTAAATGTCCACGTTCATTGCAAAGTTCACAAGGATGGCTAAGAAAATTTAAATTTTCTGCACAAACATCTAGCCTTTCTTGCAACCATTTATTTTATAAATACTTATGCCACTTGCAAAATATATCTTCCCTATTTGGTGTGTACTTGCAAAACCTATGCACTACACAAAAATTGACATGCTTATAAGAGACATTTTCATCATGACTAGTGCAATCATCATTAGTACTATGGATATTCAAAGAGTTCGTACTAACAACATTGCAATCATGCTCATCATTCAAAGTTTTACTGCCAAACATTTTAATGCATTCTTCTTCTAGCATTTTGGCACAATTATCGGAATCCTTATTTTCATGAAAGACATTAAAAACATGAAGCATATGAGGCAACCTTAATTCCATTTTTTTTGTAGTTTTCTTTTATATACTAAAGTAGTGATAAAACAAGAAACTAAAAGATTCGATTGCAAGATCTAAAGATATACCTTCAAGCGCTAACCTCCCCGGCAACAGCATCAGAAAAGAGCTTGATGTCTACTACACAACCTTCTTATTGTAGACGTTGTTGGGCCTCCAAGTGCAGTGGTTTGTAGGACAGTAGCAAATTTCCCTCAAGTGGGCGACCTAAGGTTTATCAATCCATGGGAGGCGTAGGATGAAAATGGTCTCTCTCAAACAACCCTGCAACCAAATAACAAAGAGTCGCTTGTGTCCCCAACACACCCAATACAATGGTAAATTGTATAGGTGCACTAGTTCGGCGAAGAGATGGTGATACAAGTGCAATATGGATGGTAGATATAGGTTTTTGTAATCTAAAAATATAAAAACAGCAAGGTAACTAATGATAAAAGTCAGCGAAAACGGTATTGCAATGTTAGGAAACAAGTCCTAGGGTTCATACTTTCACTAGTGCAAGTTCTCTCAACAATAATAACATAACTGGATCATATAACTATCCCTTAACATGCAATAAAGAGTCACTCCAAAGTCACTAATAGCGGAGAACAAACGAAGAGATTATTGTAGGGTACGAAACGACCTCAAAGTTATTCTTTCTAATCGATCTATTCAAGAGTCCATAGTAAAATAACACGAAGCTATTCTTTCTGTTCAATCTATCATGGAGTTCGTACTAGAAGAACACCTTAAGATACAAATCAACCAAAAACCTAATGTCACCTAGATACTCCAATGTCACCTCAAGTATTCGTGGGTATGATTATACAATATGCATCACACAATCTCAGATTCATCTATTCAACCAACACAAAGAACTTTAAAGAGTGCCCCAAAGTTTCTACCGGAGAGTCAAGACGAAAACGTGTGCCAACCCCTATGCATAAGTTCACGAGGTCACAGAACTCGCAAGTTGATCACCAAAACAAACATCAAGTGGTGAATATCCCATTGTCACCACAAATAAGCACATGCAAGACATACATCAAGTGTTCTCAAATCCTTAAAAACCCAATCCGATAAGATAACTTCAAAGGGAAAACTCAATTCATCACAAGAGAGTAGAGGGGGAGAAACATCATAAGATCCAACTATAATAGAAAAGCTCGCGATACATCAAGATCGTTCCGAATCAAGAACATGAGAGAGAGAGAGGTCAAAACATAGCTACTGGTACATACCCTCAGCCCCGAGGGTGAACTACTCCCTCCTCGTCACGGAGAGCGCCGGGATGATGAAGGTGGCCACAAGAGAGGGATTCCCCCTCCGACAGGGTACCTGAACGGGTCTAGATTGGTTTTCGGTGGCTACAGAGGCTTGCAGCAGCGGAACTCCCGATCTAGGTTTCTTTCTGGAAGTTTGGGTATATATAAGAGGTGTTGGAGTCGGGAACAAGTCAGGGGGGTCCACGAGGCAACCACGAGGTAGGGGGAGCGCCCCCCACCCTCGTGGTGGCCTCGGGACTCTTCTGGCCCATCTCCGGTACTCCGTGGGCTTCTTCTGGTCCAAAAATGATCTCCGTGAAATTTCAGGTCAATTGGACTCCATTTGGTTTTCCTTTCCTGCGATACTCAAAAACAAGGAAAAAAATAGAAACTGGCACTAGGCTCTAGGTTAATAGGTTAGTCCCAAAAATCATATAAAATGGCATATAAATGCATGTAAAACATCCAAGGTTGATAATATAATAGCATGGAACAATCTAAAATTATATATACGTTAGAGACGTATCAGTCATCCACAGCAGCACCTTGACGTCCCTCATCCACCGCACCGGATGAGGATCCGTCGTCGATCTCGTCGTTCTGCCGGTTTAGCCACCCCGTCCTCCACCTCCAAGGAGCTGCCCCGACATTCCCCTCGTCTTTCATGCCACCTCCATTCCCACACCGCCATCTTCACCTGCACCACCGGAAGAGCAGCATCATCACTGATTCCTTGGGTGAAGTTGAGGCCTAATCGGCGCCACCAAAGAGGTTCTACACTAATCGCCACATTTTCTTCTTGATTCGATCTCACGATGCTGCTGGTGCTCGGTCCTGAGCTGACATGGCGTGGCTCCATCCACGACGGCGTCACTGGCCACTTCCTTCATGGCGTCATTCCCTCGGCGGCAATGTCCACATCAGTATGAGTTGCTACTGTTTTGGCTCTCATTCGCGTTGCTGCTCTGCTCTTGCTCTCGGTCCCCTGCATGGTCTTCTCTTGCTCTTGCTCGCGCTGCTGCTCTCGCTCTTGCTCTTGTTTGTGCTACTGCTCTACTCTTGCGCGCGCTGCTACTGCATGAGCAGCAGATCCTGCTCTCGCTCGAGCCCCTACAGCTGCTACCTGAGATGCTGCTACACGACCAGCTGCCCTGGCTCTCGCACGTGCTGCTGCTCCGGGCACTGCTACTGCTTTTCAACTATTAGTGCGTTTAGTTTCGATAGCAAAATTTAGTTTCGACAATTAAGTTTAGAGAAGAGCAGTTGATGTATTTTACATCTAGCACTTTGTGGTTATGTATTTTACGTCATCTATTGGAGATGCTATTAGAATTCCACTTAGGTTAACGTTGTCTCTCTTGTCCTGCTTCAGCCTCGCTGTCGTATGATAACCCACAAGTATAGGGGATAGCAACAGTTTTCGAGGGTAGAGTATTCAACCCAAATTTATTGATTCGACACAAGGGGAGCCAAAGGATATTCTCAAGTATTAACAGTTGAGTTGTCAATTCAACTGCACATGAAAGACTTAATATCTGTAGCAAAGTATTTAGTAGCAAAGTAATATGGAAGTAATGGTAGCAGTGGCAAAAGTAATAGTATTGGTTTTGTAGTGATTGTAACAGTAGCAACGGTGAAGTAACTAAGCAAAGATCAATATTCGAAAAGCTCATAGGTAATGGATCAGTGATGAATAATTATGTCGGATGCGATTCCTCATGCAACAGTTATAACATAGGGTGACACAGAACTAGCTCCAGTTCATCAATGTAATGTAGGCATGTATTCCGAATATAGTCATACGTGCTTATGGAAAAGAACTTGCATGACATCTTTTGTCCTACCCTCCCATGGCAGTGGGGTCCTATTGGAAACAAAGCGATATTCAGGCCTCCTTTTAATAGAGTACCGGAACAAAGCATTAACACTTAGTGAATAAATGAACTCCTCAAACTATAGTCATCACTGGAAGTGGTCCCGATTATTGTCACTTCAGGGTTACCGGATCATAACACATAGTAGGTGACTATTGACTTGAAAAATAGGATCAAGAACTCACACATATTCATGAAAACATAATAGGTTTAGATCTGAAATCATGGCACTCGGGCCCTAGTGACAAGCATTAAGCATAGCAAAGTCATAGCAATATTAATCTCAGAACATAATGGATACTAGGGATCAAACCCTAACAAAACTAACTCGGTTACATGATAAATCTCATCCAACCATCACCGTCCAGCAAGCCTACGATGGAATTACTCACGCACGGCGGTGAGCATCATGAAATTGGTGATGGAGGAAGGTTGATGATGACGATGGCGACGGATTCCCCTCTCCGGAGCCCCGAACGGACTCCCGATCAGCCCTCCCGAGAGAGATTAGGGCTTGGCGGTGGCTCCGTATCGTAAAACGTGATGAATCCTTCTCCTTGATTTTTTTCTCCCCGAACGTGAATATATAGAGTTGGAGTTGAGGTTGGTGGAGCCTCAGGGGGCCCACAAGACATGGGGCGTGCCCAGGGGGGTGGGCGCGCGCCCCCACCCTCGTGGACAGGGTGTGGGCCCCCTGGTGTTGATTCTTTCGCCAGTATTTTTATAAATTCCAAAAATATTCTCTGTGAAGTCTCAGGTCATTCCGAGAAGTTTTATTTCTGCAAAAAAATAACACCATGGCAATTCTGCTAAAAACAACATCAGTCCGGGTTAGTTCCATTCAAATCATGCAAGTTAGAGTCCAAAACAAGGTCAAAAGTGTTTGTAAAAGTAGATACGATGGAGACGTATCAACTCCCCCAAGCTTAAACCTTTGCTTGTCCTCAAGCAATTCAGTTGACAAACTGAAAGTGATAAAGAAAAACTTCTACAAACTCTGTTTGATCTTGTCGTTGTAAATGTGTAAAGCCAGCATTCAAGTTTTCAGCAAAGATTATGAACTAACCATATTCACAATAACATTTAGGTCTCATGTTTACTCATATCAATGGCATAATCAACTAGCGAGCAATAATAGTAAATCTCGGATGACAACACTTTCTCAAAACAATCATAATATGATATAACAAGATGGTATCTCACTAGCCCTTTCTAATACCGCAAAACATAAATGCAGAGCACCTCTGAAGTTCAAAGACTGACTAAACATTATAATTCATGGTAAAAGAGATCCAGTCACAGTCATACTCAATGTAAACTAATAGTAATGCATGCAAATGACAGCGGTGCTCTCCAACTGGTGCTTTTTAATAAGAGGATGATGACTCAACATAAAAGTAAATAGATAGGCCCTTCACAGAGGGAAGCAGGGATTTGTAGAGGTGCCAGAGCTCGATTTTTGAAACAGAGATGAATAATATTTTGAGTGGTATACTTTCATTGTCAACGTAACAACCAAGAGATCTCGATATCTTCCATGCTACACACATTATAGGTGGTTCCCAAATAGAATGGTAAAGTTTATACTCCCCCACCACCAATGTAACACCCACGTGTCGGAGCCCGACTTAGAGGCATAACCACGTTGTAGGCGTGTCGCAAGAGGGGTAATCTTTACACATCCCATGTACTGAACAAGAAAGAGATAAAGAGTTGGCTTACGATCGCCACTTCACACAATACATAAATATAGCATTACATCATCCAGATACAATCAAGGTCTGACTACAGAACCAACATAAATAAAGACAACACCTAACGCAATAGATCCCCGATCGCCCCAACTGGGCTCCACTACTGATCATCCGGAAAGGAAACATAGTAACGTCCTAAATCCTCGTCAAACTCCCACTTGAGTTCGGTCGCGTCCCCTGTACTGGCATCATCGGCACATGCTTCTGGTTTTGGAAGTAATCTGTGAGTCACGGGGACTCAGCAATCTCACACACTCGCGATCAAGACTATTTAAGCTTATGGGTAGGAAAAAGTAGTGAGGTTGAGCTACAGTAAGCACTAGCATATATGGAGGCTAACTTACGCAAATGAGAGCGAGAAGAGAAGCAAAGCACGGTCGAGAAGCTATCATGATCAAGAAGTGATCCTGAAACTACTTACGTTCAAGCATAACACGAGACCGTGTTCTCTTCCCGGACTCCGCCGAAAAGAGACCATCACGGCTACACAGGCTGTTGATTCATTTTAATTAAGTTAAGTGTCAGGTTTTCTACAACCGGATATTAACAAATTCCCATATGCCCATAACCACGGGCACGGCTTTCAAAAGTTCAAATCCCTGCAGGGGTGTCCCAACTTAGCCCATCACAAGCTCTCACGGTCAATGAAGGATATTCCTTCTCCCAGGAAGACCCGATCAGACTCGGAATCCCGGTTACAAGACATTTAGACAATGGTAAAACAAGAACAGCAAAGCCGCCAGATGTGCCGACAAATCCCGATAGGAGCTGGACATATCTCGTTCTCAAGGCACACCAGATGAGCTAGACGTCGGGTTAGCATATACCCTGGTTGCCCAGGGGGTGCCGGACATCGCTCAGGTTGGACCAACACTTAGAGAAGCACTGGCCCGGGGGGGTTAAAATAAAGATGACCCTTGAGTCCGCGAAACCCAAGGGAAAAAGGCTTAGGTGGAAAATGGTAAAACCAAGGTTGGTCCTTGCTGGAGGAGTTTTATTCAAGGCGAACTGTCCAGGGGTTCCCATTATAACCCAACCGCGTAAGGAACGCAAAATCAAAGAACATACCACCAGTATGATAGAAACAAAGGCGGCAAGAGTGGAACAAAACACCAGGCATGAGGCTGAGCCTTCCACCCTTTACTAAGTATATAGATGCATTAAAGTAAACAAGATGTAATAATGATATCCCAACAATAAACATGTTCCAACGAGGAACAAACTCCAATCTTCACCTGCAACTAGCAACGCTATAAGAGGGGCTGAGAAAAGCGGTAACATAGCCAAACAACGGTTTGCTAGGACAAGGTTGGTTAGAAGCTTTACATGGCAATATGGGAGGCATGATAAAGCATGTGGTAGGTATCGCGGCATATCAATAGAGCGAGCAACTAGCAAGCAAAGATAGAAGTGATTTCAAGGGTATGGTCATCTTGCATTCCAAGTTCTCCGAGTTGACGTAAGCTTGATCCTCGTAAGCGTACTCAATGGGTTCCTCGATCACGTACTCGTCTCCCAGCTCTACCCAAAGCAAGAACACAAGCAAAGGACCAACAATCAATCACGGTGCAATGCGCAAGCAACATGATGCAAAACATAGCATGACATGCGGGATGTGATATGCAATGCATATGCGTGCTTCGGAAGGTAAAGATTGAACCAGACCTCAACTTGGCAATCCAAGAGTTTCACTAGAAAGATGAGATGATTTCGGTCGAAATTGATATAAAGATCACCGGAATCGGATGCACGGTTTGCAAATGGCAAGCAAAACAAAAATGGCACAATTCTGCGATTAACAGCACGATGCCATCTAGAATGCCACAAGAAACGAAGCTACTGCACTCCAACATAGCAACAAAGCACATGGCAGTGATTTACTCAAGATTCTTGACAAAATATTAACACTAAGCTACAGCTAAATCACACAAGAGCAGATTCAAACAAGCATGGCAAAAGTGCAAAAGATATCAGCTTCACAGACTTAGTGAAAATAACATGTCAGGAATGAACATCAGGAAGCAAAGTTTAGAGCAAGATAACAACATGCTACAGGAACAGATCATAGCAAACAAAAGCATGGCATGAATCTAATCAAAGCATATAACAAAAGTCCCTTACTGACCATAAGCCAAAAAGGATCAGAAGATATGATGGCACCCATGTAAACATAGCAAGTTTCGTTAACAGATTCAGACTTAGCAGAAAACTGGACATGGCAAAAACAGAATTATGAAGGCATGTTTGCGAGCTCGATGCACTCAACACAAGGCATTGCACGCATAGATCAACTACAACAACCTTGGCAAAATTGATTAACAAGTAAACATTCTGCCAGGAACATTTTGTAGCAAAATTAGAGCAAGATTGAGTCATGCTAGGGCACTCCATAAATGCAAATAGGGGCATGGATGGATAAAGAACAACCATATGTCCAAATTATCCTTATTGAACATACTCAAAATAAGCATGGATCTCTCCGTAGCAACATGAATACATGGCATAAAAATAACAGCAGGGAAATGACTTAGTGAAATTCTAAGTCTCTGAAATCAGCAATATTAGGAGAGCTACTTTGTGTGCTTGTGCTAGTCACCACATTGATCACAAAAATACATGGCATACACCCCTATAAAGATGGCATGGCATAGCCCAAAACACATGTAGAACTCATGACCATATGCAGCACACAATAATCATGGCAAAAATGATAAATGCTCATAATCTGATAAGAATCAGGAACTAACATTTTATAGCACTCTCGCAACAGTCATTTGGGCATAAATATGGACTCAAACAAGCATGGTGCAATGGAACAAAATGAAGAGGGCATCCTGCTGAACATTTTGATACCTCATATGCACAAAACGGAGCTATAGATGCGGAGTTATGATGCAATCAACAGAGCTAGAAAATGTTAGGGACTTGGGGAAAAACGTGGTCAACCTAGGGTTTGACCCGATCTGTATCTGGATCTGGCGCGCGGAATCCGAGGGTTACCGGAGCTCTCGCCGGATTTGTAGGGGACGGCGAGGACGGCGAACGGCGGGCGCGGGCGAGGTCGCCGGAGACGGCGGAGGGCGGCGGCCGGGCGCGGGGAGCTTGCGCACCGGTGAGTGGGTACGGTGGAGCGCGGCGGCCGGTGGGCGTGGAGGCGGCAGCGCGGCGAGGAAGAGCGGCGGCGTGGGGAAGCCGGACAGCGACCGGATTCCGCGGTGGCGATGGCGCAAACTCGCGGGCGAGGCGCAGGGGGCCGCCTCGGGCCTGTCGGGCCGGCGGCGAGGACGGCGCGGTGGCGCCATGTGGCAGGTGCGGGTTGGCTGCGGGCGGCGCGGACGGGTCCGGCCGGCGGCGAACGTGTCCGGCGGTGCGGAGAGAGGGTGAGTTAGGGTTTCATCCGCGAAATTTCGGGGGAAGGCACAAATATATAGGTAGAGGGAGCTAGGAGAGTCCAAATGAGGTGCGGTTTTCGGCCACACGATCGTGATTGAATGACCGAGAGGATGGAGGGGGTTTGGATGGGTTATTGGGCCACTTTGGAGGGGTGTTGGGCTGCAACACACATGAGGCCTTTACGGTTCCCCGGTTAACCGTTGGAGTAACAAACGGACTCAAAATGGCACGAAACTTGACAGGCGGTCTACCGGTGGTGTACCAAGGCCGCTTGGCAAATCTCGGTCCATTTCAAGACAGTTTAACACACGCACATGAAAAGAGACAAAAAGGGACACCGGAGGACATAGGAGTGTCGGATCGCAAAACGGACAACGGGGAAAAAGCTCGGATGCATGAGACGAAGACGTATGCGAATGAGATGCACATGATGACATGATATGAAATGCATGACACGCAAACAAAAGACAAGGCAACAACAGCGAGTAACTGGAAGACACCTGGAGCAACGGTCTCGGGGCATTACAACACTCCACCACTACGAGAGGATCTCGTCCCGAGATCTAGAATGGCACCGGAGGGAAAACGGAAGAGGAAGATAAGAGGTAAAACTAAGTTGCTTCTTCGACAAACGAGTGAAACCATGAACCTTGAGAGGTTGAACAACTTGAAAGAAAGAATACAACAAGGATGAACAATGTTGATAACTCTCCGTTAGAGAAGAGTAACAAGGAAGAACCCATTCGGGCAGCAATCCGGTGTTGTAAAGAGATGCAAGACTTGATAAGGCAAAAAGAACCTAAGCAGAGGTCACAACACTCCGGTTAAATGGATAAGCAAAGGAAAGAAAATGATCTTGACAAAACAAGAAGATGGGTTCAAGAGAGCAACATCACAATGCCTCCGGAAGAAATGAGAGGATGGAATGGAATGAACGGAGGAGAAGACAAGTTCTTGGTAGAGCACGCTTACAACAAATGCTAGAACGGAATTGTTGGATTATCAACAACGAAAAGGATAAGCTTGAAGTGGGCTTATGGAAAACATCCCAAAACTATGAGGTGAAATTCTGCCACTAATGAAACAATAGATTGGATTGATATCAACAAGGAGACAAGAAACTTATTTCACTGGGAGGATAAATGAAGAACTAGGGTCGTTTATAAGCACCATAAATAGCAACAATCCTTAGGGAAAGCTTTAGGTGAAATTTATACCAAGATAACTCCCTGGAAGAAAGTGATGGGTTTAAATATCTCATTCTTGTGAATGAAGAATGATATATTACCACCTCAAAAGATAAGGGAGAACAATTGCACTCCGGATTGCAAGATGAAGAATGCTTGAGCTCCTCTGAAAATAATCTCAATGAACACTTCGAGAAGGAATTAAATCCTTGATGAACCATCATGTAGAGCCTCCATGAAGAACTCCGGTAATAAAAGAATGATCAAACAAAAGGAAAGAGAAGTTGAAAACACAAGGTGAATCCTTCCAATGATTTAGATGAATCTCCGTGGTGATATAATTGTGAGAGCTTGGAACTCTTGGAAAATAAAAGATAAAGCATCTCAAACCGAGAATGTGATATGATGAACCACTCCGGAAAGCAGGAATTGAATTTACTCGATGAAACAAGAATAAGAATTAAATTATGCTTATCCTTCAGCAATTTAAATTGATGACAAGCAACGGATTTGGCATACTACTTATTCTCGTAGAAAGGATTAAGATAGATATAGCGCCAACTTGGGAAGGTCTTCAACGAACCACCGATAAGACTTGAAAAGAACAAATGAATTGCTATGTTAAACGAAGGAAGAGAACTCTTGAACGAACCACCGTAAGAATTGAAAGTAGCAAAGGAACAATTCGCCGGAAAGAATTAGAAAACGAAAGATGACACTTGAGGGAATTAGATACGAGATAATGAAGAGATCTTGAACTGATTAACGAATACTTGAGCGATGCACTGGTAAGATTTGGAGAACAATAGCTGAAAGCTGAGAATGAATAATTCTTCTGAAATGATGGCCTTGAGAGAATCAAACTGAAAAGACTCCTGAATTGCTCCGGAAGGTTGAAAAGAATTCTCACAATCGAAAACAATTATGAGAG